>NC_056731.1:1190802109-1191069199 GCF_019279795.1 Protopterus annectens | reverse complement strand
CAATTACTAAAGACAGACAACACCACAGTTATGTGGTACATAAACAAGCAAGGGGGCACTCATTCTTATCCTCTATGCAGGCAAGCCATGACCTTGTGGAACACAGCTCTAACTTATCAAGTTCACCTGCAAGCACAATTCCTACCAGGAAAGAAAAATACTCTGGCAGACTATCTAAGCAGAAATGTCATGGACCCTCACGAATGGAAATTGAATCTACAAATCTTCAGCATGGTAACGCAAAAATGGGGATGCCCAAACATAGATCTTTTTGCCTCCCCACTGAATTGCCAACTACTAAAATTCTGCACGAGGACTTATCACAAACAAGCATGGAAAGTGGATGCTCTTCTGTTCAGCTGGAAAAACCTAAAAGTTTATGCCTTCCCGCCACTGCCTCTCCTTTCAAAGGTACTCCTAAAAGCCAGACAAGAAAAATCACAGATGATCCTGATTGTTCCGGACTGGCCACGCCAGCACTGGTACCCTATCTTAAGGAACTTGGCTCAAGGCCCACCATGGATTTTGCCTCAAATTCCACACCTTCTGACTCAACAAAACAATCGGATCCTGCATGGCCAGCTCAAAACCCTAAACCTGGCTGCATGGCAGATACATTAGTCAAACAGGCAGCACCTCTCTCTAAAGCTGTTATGGATGTCATTTTGGAGGCCAGGAGGCCGAGCACCAGGAAAGCTTACTCAGAAAAATGGAAGAGATTCTGCACCTGGAACCAGGCTCAAAGCCTTGACCCTATTGTTCCAAACATTCCTCAGATTTTACAGTACTTAACTGAGATGCTGGACAGAGGCCTATCCTTCTCATCAATTAAGATCCACGCCTCTGCCATTTCAGCACATTACAACACGGATCCTCCTTTATTCTCTCATCCCTTGCTAAAGCAGTACCTCAGAGGGGCTAAAAACATAAGACCGCCCCGGAGTGCACCAACACCAACTTGGGACCTCAGTTTTGTTTTGGAAAAACTGACTCTGCCACCTTTTGAGCCAGCCAATACAGCCGATCTAAAATTCTTATCATGGAAAACAGCTCTGCTCCTGGCAATAACTTCAGCACGAAGAGTCTCAGAGCTACAGGCATTAATGGCAGTGGAACCTTTCATAATTTTTCATCAGGACAGAGTTTCTTTAAGGACAAACCCTACCTTTATGCCAAAGGTGATATCTAGTGTGGCTCTTAACCAAACCATCCATTTGCTAACTTTTTATCCAAACCCCCTGAATAAAGGGGGAGAAACTTCTGCATTCTTTGGACATACACAGGCAGCTACACTTCTACTTGGACAAAACAAAAGCTTTCAGGAAAACTGAGCAACTGTTTGTAGCATATGCTGCAGGATCACAGAGAAAGGCTATCTCAAAGCAGACTATATCCAAATGGATAGGACACTGTATTCATTACTGCTACACACAGCATGGAAAATCAGTCCCAAATACCATTAGGCCACATTCCACCAGGGCAACAGCCACTTCAGCAGCCTTTCTCAGAGGTGTACCTACTAAGGAAATTTTGGAGGCTGCAGCTTGGAGTTCAGTGCACACCTTTACTAAGCACTACCACCTGCCTCTTTACTCTAAATCCAGAGCAAGAATTGCCACTGCAGTTCTGCAGGGCCTCATAGCCAATCCTAACTCTTTATAAACCAGCCACCCAACCATAGCTTTGGGATTCTACCCAAGTGTGATGACTGCAGCAGTGTAACACGAAGAACATAGTACAGATGTTCTTCATTCCACATTGCTGCAGTCCTAACTATTGGGTAGTCCGCTGTCCAGTCGGCCCGAATACCAAAGTAGGCTGACGCCGGTCAGGGCGCATTAGACTGACGCCAGTACGTCAGGGTACTAATGCGCATGACCGACGCCATATCCTCAGTCTTTTTGCCGCATGGTCCGATGCAGAAGCAATTTTATGAGTGCAGGTTGGCGTTCTGAAAGTTTCTGAAGTCAGAGTTTCAGACCGAATCAAAGTTGGCTAAGTACCCTGTTGGGGAATATTTTGGCTTTTTCTTGCCTCAGTATTTAACCGGATGTCAGAAAAAGTGAATAACTGTATTTTGTGGGAAACAGATACCTCATAGGGATTACCATACTTTGTGTATACCTTGTTTAGGGCCTGAGCACGACGTTGTTGGATGCCGCTCTTGTGCTAGATTTAACAAACGCACTATTAAGAGAAGGTTAGACTGTGCCAGGTTAGTTTTTGGGAAGCGTTGTAATTATAAAATGCCGCCGGATGCTCCACGCCCGCCGCCAAAAAGCGCAAGGACAAAGCAGCAAAGCCTAGAGTGGAAGAACCGACAGTCCCGGACGTCGGTTCTCTAGAAGGCTCAGTGGAGCCGGAGGTTCTGCCAGGAGTTTCTTTGGAGTCTCAGGGAGAGACTTTACTGTTACAGGATGTGTCCTCTCAGGAAGTAGGCCAGGCTGAGGGGCTTCTCAGGTGGCTGTTCTTCCCTCTTCCTAAGGTGGTTAGGGCCTCCCTTCTGTTTCCAAGGCTTCTTTGAGAGGCAGGCCAAGTTTAGCTTCAGTGGGGGTTTCTCCTAGTGCTTCAGGGTCTTTGCCTAAGAAACATATGCTTAAAATGGCAGAAGATTTAATTACTATGATTAGAGGTTCTATGCCCCCTCCTGATAAGAGGCCTAGGGTGGAACCTGAGTTTGAGAGTTTTGAGCAATGTTCGAGGCTTCTGAGTCTTCGGCTGAAGACTTGCAGGAGTATCCTCCTTATTCTGATTCTGATGTGGATGATTCTACTCCTTCAGCTTCTCCTCCTGAGGATTTTTCATTTTCAGAGACTCTGCATTCCATGAGGGAGCATTTTAAATGGGAAGGTCAAGATTTCTCTGATTCCAGGAAGAGGCTTAGGGAATTCTTGTTTTACCCCAGCATAGGCCTTTAGCTATACCTCCTGTTCTGAATGTGGTGGAAGATGTTTTTGCAGAGGCTATCCTGAATCCTGATTCTTTGCCTCCTGCCCCAGTTAAACCGGATAGGTACTATAGGGTGCCTGAAGCTCATAAGTATCTTTTTAAGAGTCCTAGGGCAGACCCGAAACTGTCTCTCAGGGGCCTAAAGGTGTGAAGGCCTCTGTTGTTAAAAATCCTGTTCCTCCTGATAAAGAGGCAAGGGCTTTGGATAGATGGGGAAAGAAAGTGTATACTTCTTCCACTTTAGCCATGAGGGCGTTGAATTGTCAGTTTCACATGTTAAAATATCAGAATTATCTCCTTTCACAATTGAAATCTAAGGTGGATGCTCTGGCAGAAGGTATTGAGTGTAAAGAGTTGCAGGATTTAGTTCATGTGTCTGAACAGGTGGGTAAACATTCCCTACAGTGTGGTTTTGATGCTGTGCAGGCCTCCTCGAGGGTGGCTGCCACTGGTTCTGTTCTTCAGAGGCACGCCTGGTTGAGGGATCAGAATTTAGCTGAGCATGTTAAAACAAGGATTTTGGATGCTCCTTTACAGTCTGATGTGTTGTTTGGTGCGCCTGTGGAAGCAGTTTTAAAGAAAATGGAGGACAAGGCTAAGTCTATGCAAACTGTTAAGGATTTTTTGCAGGTTCAGCCTCAAGTTTAGTAGAAATTGGCCTACTAAGGGATGGACATATCCTGCTTATGATTCCCAGTCTAGGGTAGGTCTAGACGTGGTAGGGGCAGAGCACAAGGTTCTTTTAGGCCTAGAACAGGGAGTTCACCTGCTCAGTCTTCTGGTGAGGGCAGGGGTCAGTCCTTTCGTAAACAGACCCAATGACCTACCTTTTCAGCTGCCAGTACATTCTCGCCTGGCAGCACCTTTGGGAGGAAGGCTGGCTCTTTTCAAAGAAAATTGGGATTTAATTACCCAAGACAGATGGGTTTTGGATATCATTCACCACGGTTACAGGTTTTATTTCCATACCTTGCCTCCTTTCAAAGGCATGCCAGACATTCCTCCTCTACAAAGAAAAGAGGCTCACAAGCAAATTTCTCTGTTGCTTCAAATAGGGCCATTCAGCCAGTTCCTGTGCCAGAAAGGCCTAGGATTTTATTCTCGCCTGTTCCTAGTACCAAGAAGGGGAACACGTGGAGACCAATTTTGGATTTATCTATCCTCAACACTTATCTGGACATTCCTAAGTTCAAAATGTTGACGTTGGTAAACAGCTTTTACCTCTGCTGGGCAAAGATCACTGGATGGTAACTTTAGATCTCAAGGAAGCTTACCTTCATGTGCCTATCAGACTAAGTTGCAGGAAGTATCTGCTTCGAGCTGGAAATTCTCATTATCAGTTCTCTGCATTGCCCTTTGGCTTATCTACTGCCCAGAGTATTCACAAAGGTTCTGGCTCCAGTGATAGCTTACTTCAGGTTAAAAGGAATTCAAATCTATCCTTACTTGACGACTGCCTGATTCTGGCTCAAGAAAAGGAAGACCTTTTACAGCATTTGGAATTTGTGATAGCAGTGCTAAGATGCCTAGGGTATTCTGTGAACTAAATAAAGTCCAGTCTAGTACCCTCTCAAGACATGTGCTTTCTGGGTGTGAGACTGAATACAGCAGCCCAGATGGCCTTTCTAACCCCGGACAAACAAAAAGAATCTTTCCAGTTACTTCCATCACCTATCTCTTCAGTCCGGCTGACTGCAAGGACAGTCCTTCAAGCCTTAGGGTTCATGGCATCTTGTATTCTGGTACTTCCCAATGCCAAACTGCATATGAGGAAGTTGCAATGGTATCTCAAAATGTATGGACACAGCACTGCCAGGATTTGGACACTGTCATTCAAATAATACCTTGCATTCAAAAGGAATTTTTGTGGTGGGCTCAGGAATGTCACCTAAACAAGGGACTCTCTGTGACCCGGCCAGAGGCTAGTCAGATTCTAACGACAGATGCCTCAGACATTGCTTGGGGAGCTCATCTAAATGGAAAATGGATACAAGACAAGTGGCCTGCCAGACTACAGCATCTACATATCAACATGAAAGAGATGTTAGCAGTCCAGTTTGCATTAATGGCTTTCAAGGAGTTACTTCTTCCAGGGCAGGTGTTGATTCTAACAGACAACACTACTGTCATGTGGTACATCAACAAACAAGGGGAACACATTCTTACCTGTGCAGGCAAGCAATGATTTTATGGGAGACTGCGCTCAGCTTGCAACTAACTCTTCAGGCAAGGTTTCTGCCGAGCACAGAACTCCTTAGCAGATGTGTTAAGCAGACAAATCATGGATCCCCACGAGTGGAAACTGGATCTTCATGTATTTCAAAATTGACAGTGTCATGGGGAACTCCAGACATAGATCTGTTCGCTTCTCCACTAAACCACCAGCTGCCAAAGTTTTGCATAAAGGGTTTCATCACACAGCTTGGAAAGTGGATGCTCTGTCTTTCAGTTGGAAAAATCTTCATGTGTATGCCTTTCCACCTCTGCCTCTTCTCCCAAAGGTGCTCCTAAAGGTCAGACAAGACAAGCCAAGGATGATTTTAATAGCTCCAGATTGGCCTCGGCAACACTGGTACCCATTACTGAGGAGTCTGGTAAGGAAGCCTCCATGGCCTTTACCTTGATTCCACACCTGTTGTCTCAGAGGGACGGTCACCTGCTCAATGTCAAGCTTCACTCTCTTCATCTAACAGCCTGGCATATTCTGTTTTGAAACACAGCAGGTCTCCACTTCCTCAACAAGTTTTAAATGTGATTATGGAAGCCAGAAGACCTAGTACAAGGAAAGTGTACGCAGCAAAATGGAAGAGGTTTTATTTTGGAGTGCAGCAAACAATTTGGAGATTTCTGAGCCTAATTTGAGTGTGGCTCTTCAATATCTTACTGAGTTATTGGACAAAGGTTTGTCTTTCTCTTCCATTAAGATTCATGCTGCAGCAATTTCAGCTCACTATGATTGTGACCCACCATTGTTTTCGCATCCTTTGTTCAAGCAATTTCTTAGAGGGGCAAAGAATATAAGACCCCCAAGAGCTCCTACTCCTGCTTGGGACCTCAATTTTGTGTTGGAGAAACTTACTCTACAACCTTTTGAGCCCATCTCGGCTACTGCTGAATTGAAATACTTGTCATGGAAGACTGCTTTTTGTTGGCCATTACTTCTGCAAGAAGGGTTTCTGAATTGCAGGCCCTTATGGCGTAGAGCCTTTTTGATTTTTCATAAGGATAGGGTATCATTACGCACTAATCCTTCCTTTATGCCTAAGGTGGTTTCTAGTGTGGCTTTAAACCAAACTATTCATTTGCCTACTTTTTATGCAGACCCCAAAATAAAGGGGAAAAGATTTTGCACACTTTAGATGTACACAGGCAATTGCGTTATTATTTAAGCAGGACTAAGGATTTTAGGCAGTCTCAGCAGTTGTTTGTTTCTTTTGCTTTGAGTTCGCAGGGCAAGCCTGTGTCAAAACAAACTATTTCTAGGTGGATTGGGTTTTGCATTGCATTTGTTATTCCCATCATGGCAAGGAGATTCCAGCTGGGATTAGGCCTCATTCCACTAGGGCTACTGCCACTTCAACAGCATTTCTAAGGGGTGGCAACTAAGGATATTTTGGAGGCAGCTACTTGGAGTTCAGTGCATACTTTCTCTAAGCATTATCACCTTCCTCTCTACTCTAAGTCTAGGGCTGGTTTTGCCACAGCTATTTTGCAAGGCATGTTGTCAGCTCCTGCTTCTTTATGATTTGCCAGCCTCCCTTACCTCTGCTTTGGGATTCTACCCAATAGTTAGGACTGCAGCAATGTGGAATGAAGAACATAGTACAGTTTTGTACCTACCATAAATGTAGATGTTCGAGGATCCACATTGCTGCAGTCCAATTTACCCTCCCTCCTTCCCCTCTGTGTTTAGGGGTGGTTGTGTAGGTGAGGTTATATGCTGGTAATTTTGTATATATTGTACATATTTTTGGTGCAGGTATATTTGGCCTTGTCTTTTTAGGGTCTTCTGACATCTGGGGCAAGAAAAGACTGAGGATATGACGCCGGTCATGCGATTAGTACCCTGACGTACTGACGTCAGTCTAATGCGCCCTGACCGACGTCAGCCATATACTTTGGTATTCGGGCCGACTGGACAGCGGACTACCCAATAGTTAGGACTGCAGCAATGTGGATCCTCGAACATCTACATTTATGGTAGGTACAAAACTGTACTTTTTGTACCTGCCATAAATGTAGATGTTCGAGTGTTCACACTGCTGCAGTCCAGGTTACCCTCCCTCCATCCCCTCTGAACTAGCTGGACTTATCTATACCTTTCTATCCTATACAACCTTTGTGGTGTATTTGCTTTTAACTGAAGGTATTGCTTTTATTTTATATGTATATTTTCCATTAGCAATATGTATTGCCTACCTATTGGGGGCACCTGACATCTGGGGCAAGAAAAACTGAAGAAAATGGCGTTGGATGCATCTTGTATACCCCTGGCGCTCTGACGTCAGGGAAGAAGCGACAGCAACCGACGCCGGCCCAAGACTTTGGAACTCTGGCCAACTGGACCTGACGGCAGGATAACCCAAGTGTGATGACTGCAGCAGTGTGAACACTCGAACATCTGCATTTATGGTAGGTACAAAACTGTACTTTTCTCTGTTTCTTCCTCTAATTTTCAGTTCACAGCTTTGCCCTGTGACCGCTCTACTGCCCCAAGGGTATTCACAAAAATGCCTAGCTCCTCTAATTGCCTTTTGCAGGCTCCAATTCATTCAGATTTTTTCTTATTTAGATGACATGTTGATTCAGACACCTTCTTCCAGTCGCCATTTAAAGACGTTGGAGTTCACTATATCTCCCCTTCAAAGTCTGGGATTCACTGTCAACTTCCAAAAGTTGGTCGTGACTCCCTCTCAGGATTGTGATTCTGGGCTGCAGTATTCCGACAGCGTCAATGTTGGCATGTTTTCCACCTGCAAAGATTTTGTTCTTCACACCTTTCTTTTCGTCTGTTCTTCCTTAGCCTGTCATAATAGCCAGCAAGTTTCTTCAGTCCGTAGGATTCATGGCCTCTTCTGTTCTCTCTTGCCAGACTGTCTTGAGACTGTAACATACTTATAAATGGGGCACAAATTTTTTCTTGTCAGTTTAAAAGTAGTGTAAAGTAACTTAGAACATTTTTTCCTGAGGAGGAATTGTGTTTAGTTTTCTTTTGTGGCGCTGGTATAATGTTTTAAAGTACTTTTTACTGTGTTTTTTCTGTGAATTGTGAAGTTGTAATGTAACTATAACCTAGTATTTTGCTATAGTGCAGTACTTCGTATTACTCTCTTACCTGAACCAGGTACCCAGCAGCCTACCTCCCCTCTCCCCCTTAGGGTATTTAGCTCTCCTATATTCTGTTATCTAACCCTGTCCTCTTTTCTCTTCATCCTCCTACATATTTGAATGTAATTTCAAACTCTGTCCACTAGGGGGCTCCCCCACCAAAGGCTCCCTCTTAGTTCCTAAATAATCCTTACCTGTATCCTTTTTAGTTTAATGCTTAAACTATCTGTTTTACTTCTCTGTCCTGCCATTTATATTACTCTGTCTAGTCCCCCCTCCCATTCCTCTTTCTTTCTGCTATAGTCCTAACCCCAGCTATGCTACAAATATACTAACTCACCCTCACACTTCGTACTTTCAGAAACTTGGCTGTATTCTGCTATTTTACTGATTGTTTTCTGTGAGCTAGTTCTCACTTGCTCCAACCCGCTCTGTTTGCCCTGCGGGCTCACTCCGCTCCCCTACCCCCAATTCCCACCCACTCCCAGTACACTTCAACTTATACTACTCGTAACCACACCCCTATCTCCAATTATCCAATCATCTCTCACTTCCTCATTACTATTATCCATCCTATCCGCTACTGCCATCATTTATCACATGTTTCCTATCCAACTATCCCACCCTTTCTATATCTCATTAATATACATTTCCTATTAACCAGTTTTTCCCTTTAACATTACTAATCTTTAACTGGCTCATACCTTTGCCTTCATCTCCTTGTATCTATCTCCTATTCCTCCCTGTCATGCCTACCACATACAAACCTACCCTTAACAATGGCCTTCTCTTTCTCACCATTCTTACCCCCCTATTTTTATCACACTACCTCACTTGCTATGAGCATCATAGCCCCACTAATTTTCAACCCCCCTTAAAGCACACTACTGCAATCTCTCAGCTAACCATAGAAATCCATATGAATATAATATCCTCTTCATCCTACCTCCTTCCTAAATTTCACAGATCAACCCATATTTTGTATCCACAAACTAGAAAACAACTCCCTCTCTATTATAAAGTCCTGAAACACCTTCACGGCCCTTTACAGCTCCTATTACTGCATGGAGATGTCCATCCAAACCCAGGCCCAATTAATACAATATCTGAACCCCACACTAACAATCTCATCAGTTTTCACATCTCTAATACCTCTGACAATTCTGTCCTCATAGGCCACCTTAATATTCGTAGTCTAAATAATAAAATAACCCACCTTCGTGCCCTTCTACACGTACACTCCTTTGACATCCTATGTCTTACTGAAACATGGCTTAAACCAGATACTAAGGATAATGATATAATCCCTCCAGGTTATAACATCCTGAGATAAGATTGCCTTAATAAAAAGGGTGGTGGTTTAGCAATACTATATAAATCTCATTTACAGGTTACACCACTAAATACCCAACTGCCCACAACCAATAGCATAGAAATCCTAATCTCTAAACCACAGATAAATGCTAATAAAGCATTACATATAATTTGTTCCTATATCCCTCCAGGCAACAACGTTAACACTCTTGAAACTGTCCTTAATTGGCTCACAACATCCTTTCCACAAGAAACCATAATCCTTGGTGACTTTAACATTGATTGGAACTGTTGTAACTCTTCCCAACCTAATACTCATATAAACCTATATGGTTTCAGTCAAACTATTACCTCCCCTACCCGAACCCATAAACCTAGCAACAAGCAAACCATCTTAGACTGGATTCTAGTTAACAGTAACCCCCTTTCCTATAAATCAGGTATACTTCCTGATGATATCAGTGACCACTCTCTCATCTTCATTATCAGACAAAAACCCTAATTTCCAAACAACCAATCTATAGAACTGTCCGTAACAAAACACACCTCATCCAAGCTAGCTTTCAAGCTGAACTCAAAGCTTGCAATTGGACACCCCTTAAATACCTACCACTTGACAAAGCTGTCTCGTACTTTAATAATAAATTTCTACAAATCCTAGAACACCATGCCCCCTCTCGAACAGTCAGAACTAAGAACAAACCTGCACCTTGGCTCACTAAGGAGACAAGACAAAAAATCCTTCAAAGAAATCGAATTTGGTCGAAATGGAGAAATACCAAAAACCCAACTGATCGTGAAATCTTTAGACAGTTGAGAAATTCTACAAAAATATCAATAGTCCAAGACAAAAAGAACCACTGCCATAAGCTCCAACAAACACAAAACAAAAACCTTCAAAAATTTTGGTCAGTTATAAATTCCCTACTCCACCCTGGCCACTCCAAAACTCCAACACCAGCTAACTTAACCCAAAATTCTTCCAGCCAAATTGCAAATTCATTTAATAACTTCTTTGTGGACTCTGTCCAAACATTAGCTAGTACCTTATCACCAGCCAGCATCCCCAACACACACACACACACAAAACATTTTACCTCCTCCCCTCCAATTACAGCCTGTTCCCACCTCTCACATCCATGCCCAGCTTCAAAAACTAAAACCATGTACCCCCTCTGCTGACCTTCCAGCTGAATTTCTGCAAATGGCTGCTGGAGTACTTGTTTACCCTATCTCTACCTTAATTAATAGGACCATCACAGAATGTATTGTACCATCTCTTTGGAAGGTCTCTTATATTATACCTCTACATAAAGGAGGCAACTCATCTGAACTTCCTAACTACCGCCCCATCGCTCTACTTTCTCCTTTAGCTAAAATCATGGAGAGATGCATTCACCAGCAACTTCTCGATCACCTCCTCCAAAACAATCTTTTAGCCAACTGACAGCATGGTTTTCGGCCTTTTCACAGTACTACTACTGCACTTTTATCTTTCTCTAACTCGATTAATAAAAATCGTAACAACTTACCCACCTCTGCCCTCTTTTTAGACCTCTCCAAAGCCTTTGATATGGTGAATCATCACTTAATGATAGATGCACTTACCACACTTTCAGTTGATATTCAGACAGCCAAATGGTTTGAATCCTATCTTAAAAACAGACCACAGGCAGTCCTCTGGGACAACAACCTATCTACTTTACTTCCTATCTCACAGGGAGTCCCACAAGGAAAATCAAAAGTCGACAAAGCAGCTGGACAAAAAATAAATCAAAAGAAACTGCTCAAGGCTGGAAAATACGAAACCACAGACTAGCGTAACTTCCACTTTATTCAACGCTTTTGTAAAAAACTTCTTCAGAACCAAAAGAAATGTTACATCAAACATTCATTTAAATACTGCACACAATTAAAATCAATTGCATAGTGTAAAATCATTATTAAAGAGCTCTTTACAAAAAACAAACTCTTCATTCATCATTATGCACTATAGAATGATACTGACATTACAATAACAAACATTGTAAAACATATGCTTCACGATCTTTTAAGAAACATTTAATATTGATGGCTTTCTTAAGATCGTGAAGCATATGTTTTATAATGTTTGTTATTGTAATGTATTCAATTATGCCCATTCTCTAGTGCATAATGATGAATGAAGAGTTTGTTTTTTGTAAAGGGCTCTTTATTTACAATTTTACACTATGCAATTGATTAATTGATTTTAATTGTGTGCAGTATTTAAATGAATGTTTGATGTAACATTTCTTTTGGTTCTGTGTCCCACAAGGCTCTATTCTGGGGCCCCTCCTATTTTCTATTTTTATCAATGACCTGCAAACATCTATACCACAAACCACCTGTATTCAATACGCCGACGACTCAACCCTAATCTGTGCTGCAGCAACTTCTGCTGAACTTCAGTCCAACACCCAGAAAGTATTAACCTTAGTGGAAAACTGATTCTCTAAACGCTGTCTTCTCCTTAACCCTAAAAAAACAAAACTTCTACTGTTTACCCCTACCCAGAAGTCTCCTCCTATTGACTTCACACTTGCATCAAAAAATGGCACTGTAATTGTACCAGACCCAACTACCAAACTCTTAGGCATAACTATTGACCATAACCTCAATTTTGACTCGCACATAAATTCAACCATCAAATCAGTGAATAAAAAACTAGGATTTCTCTATAGGCTAAAATCATTCCTTACACCTGTAGCCAGGGCTACTATGGCCCAAACTCACCTACTCTCCACAGTTCTCTATGCCTCCCCAATTTTTACAAATATATCTAAAAATAATCAAAACAAGCTGGCCACCGCTTACAATAACATTGCCAGGTTTGCCACTGGGTCCACATTCAGTACTCACCACTGTCAAAATCTACATAAACTAGGATGGTTGGAACTTCAAAACCAGCTTCTTTTCCAACAACTAACCATCACCCACAAAATCTTGCATCACCCTACAAATACTCCCATACTCTGTAACTTAATCAACCCCTATAAAAATTTAAGCACCCTTCGCTCAGCCAATAAATTACTAGCCGCTGCCCTAAAATCCAATAAATCAGGTGATTCTCTATTTACTAACACTATTGGAATCCATTGGAAATAAAATTCCTAGTAATCTCACATCCCTTACATCTACCCCTGTTTTCAAAAAGCATCTAAAAATCTTCCTTAACTCGCAATGGCTGTGTCCATGTACTAACGCTGGCTGAATCTACTTATATCATAACTAACCTTTTTTCTGCATTTAAACACTGTCAAAAATGTCCTTTTGTCTTCTTCCTTCTATTCTGTATACCTAATTTGTTAGTCATTCTCTCATGGCTCTCTTTTTTGTTATGTAATATAAATAAGCTAGACTCGTATGACTTTTCATACCATGTATAACTAAATGTATTTTTTTAATATCCCTTTATGTCTATATTTACACATGTATATTAAGCTGTATCTATCTGCTGTGGAGCTTTTCTCCCCGGGCCTCTACTGAAAATGGACGTATATCCAGCTAGACTAGCCCGGTCAACAAATGTGACAATAATAAAAATAAATAAATTCTGTCGAAAAAGTAACTTTTGTAGACTGGTAGTGTTTAATGGCAATTGCTGCTTTTCTTCCCTGGAACAAACTACCCTCGGTCTCTCCTTCTTCCAGCCACAATGAGAAAAAATTAAGCAAACAGATTTGCTACCACATCATTTTAGCAGTTTGCTTCAGATGCAGGTGGGTGACTCTACAGTGGCCATTTATTTACCTCGCATTACTCATCTTTTATCCCGGATCCCTCTGTTGTAGCACCTACAGCCACTATGGACTGGGGATTAGCCGTATCCTCTGCAGCTGTTGGGCTCCCCGCAGTTGGCAAGGGGGAGCAACTCATTTTTTTGTTTAAAAAAAATCTTTATTGAATTATCGATTATGACATTGGTAGTCATACATTTATATAAAGGAAAACAAACCATATTGACATATTTTCAGTGGCAAACATTGTACATCACCTATAATCTTCTATATAGTCATTGCCAGTCAAATATTACATACCTCATTCAATTCCTGCCTGCCTTTAAGCTTCAGTCCTCCTCTAAAACATTATTCTGCATGTATTGTTCCCACAATTCCCATTTTTCCACGTAACTTGCTCCTACCCATTTCTAAAGACTCCACTTCCAGTCTTTTTATCCCTGTTACTATAGTTACTATATTCACTACTTCTAATTTGGTTGGTTTAGACTTCTAGTAATTGCTTTTTTTTTTGGCAACCACTAGAATTAAATTCAGTAAGGCCTTACTATGTCTAGACAATTCAGTTCCAGTATCACAGCTCAAATAATTATTTCCTTAGTTACACCAATTTAATCACCCAGTATTTCTGACAGAGTAGTCTGCATGACATTTTTAAAACTTGCCAAACTCACTACACTCTCAAAAATATGTTTCCAGTTGTCTCTTTTTCTTCTCCATTACACCTCCAGCATTTGCAATCTACCTGAGGAAAGTTTTTTGGAGTCTACTTGGGGTATGAAATACTTTCTCGAGCACTTCCAAGCAAATACCCTAAATATTGTAAACTTTGTTGCATATTTGGACGCTATATGTATATTCTCCCATTGTTTGTTTGTGAATTGCTTATCCAGACGGTCTTCCCAATCCTTTTGAACCTACTTTTATTGATTGCTATAGTTATTGTGCAGTATTTTATATGCCGTACTAATTATTCCTTTTTAACTGCAGCTTATGTTCCAGATTCTACTAAAAACTCTACCAGTGTTAGTCTTTTACTTAGGATCCCCCTCTGTTCCTTTCTCTGTGCCTATACTCTGATGTCAATCCTTGATAGAGAAGGTAGTCTCTAGCCTGCATTCTAAATGTATTCTTGACCTCTTCCCATTCTGTTATCTTTCCCTGTCTTATTATTTGCTCCCAATACCTTCGTTGCTATGCCAGTTATCTCCAATAAATTCCAGCCTTCACTTCCCTATTGTCTGTATCCCTAATTCCAGTCATCCCTATTGGCAGAATCTTATGTCTCCATTCTCGTGTTAGCTTAGTTTTTAGAATGCTTTCTGCTGTTATTTTGAATGTACTATTTTGTATGGCTGTTGTAGTTCTCCTTAAAGATCTGCATCTGAAATCCCAGTCTGTCCTTAGTTCTTGAGCTTGCCACGGTTTCATCATCATTCTTTTCTACTTTGAATTGTAGCTTTCTGCTTGTACTATTTATAGGAGGCTTTACCTGTGTAGCTCTGAACTATCCCTTCCAATCAAGTAACCTCAAACCAGCTTGTTTTATAGGGAGGATCAAGTTATCCCACTTTTCCATCCCAGATAAAATCCTTCAACATGTTATTGATTGCTATCCACAGCTTCTCCTCTGGTTGATAAAAAATATGCTTGGCCTGTGTATAAAACTAAAGGGGCCAAAACATTTTCACTGCTTGTATCTTACTATCCACACCCATAAAACAGAACTTCCAGCTTCTCAGTTTTTGTATTTTCTTTTGTTTAGTCTTTTCCCACATATCCTTAGCTGCCGTAAAAGAATCCCTTTTAACCCATACTCCTGAGTACTTTTATCATTTCCCTATAAATATGGGTATTGCTGAACCAGTCTGAGTGGGTACATAGTTTACAACTATTGCCTTCATTTTATCTTTATTAATTTTGTATCCCAAAAAGACTTAAAATTGTTTCAGAATGTTCCACAACACTGAAACTGTCTTTTTGCTCATTTTATCAGCTACAAAATATTGTCTGCAAATAAAGTCAACGTCTCTTGATTTACCATACCAACTGTATCCTTGAATTTCGTAGTCCCTTATTTTCTTTGCCAGTGGTTCTAAATATAATGGAACTATCAAAGGGGGAAGACAATGCCCTGCTTGGCTCCTCTGCTCAAGTAGAACGCATCAGTAAGGAACTCCCCAGTTTTAATTTTTGTTTCCAGTCCTT
Source organism: Protopterus annectens (assembly GCF_019279795.1). NCBI lineage: Eukaryota > Metazoa > Chordata > Ceratodontiformes > Protopteridae > Protopterus > Protopterus annectens. Next base: position 1,191,053,642 of record NC_056731.1, on the reverse strand, counting down.
CATGTGTCCGCCTAATTAACCTTATTATTGTGTCAGGGAATGCAAATTCTTCCATTGCCCTCTTCATAAAATCCCAGTTTACTCTGTTGAATGCTTTCTTTGTATCAAGACTCGCCAACAATAGTGATATTTTCTTATATTCTGCTTCCCTCTGGATCATTATTGTTCTATTAATAATGTCAAATGTTTGCCTCCCCTCCACAAAACCACATTGATCCATATCTATCAGTTGTAACAAGACCTTTGCCATTATAGACAAACACTTTGTAAGCATGGTTTAGAATTGAAGTGGGCCTGTATTAAGCTGGATTTGATGAGTCTTCTATCAACTTTAGGTAAAACTGCCAGCACAGCCTTCTTCCAGGATGTTGATGCTTCTCCTCCTTTTAATTTAACAATTGTTTACCAGGAAAGTCAGACTTGGAACAAAGTCAGTTTTCAGCGGAGGCCCGGGGAGAAACACTCCAGATGCATGTCTTTGCATTTGGGAGAAAACCGGAGCACTCCGGAGGAAACCCACATGAACACAGGTATGACATACAGACTCCGCACAGAAGGCACCCCAGCTGAGAATCGAACTGGAGAACCTTTTGCTGTGAGGCAACAATGCTACCACTGTGCCGTGAATTTAAAAGTTCTGACAAACAAAACCTTCCTGATCTTTATTCCTTTTTTTCCTCCTAGCTTTTCCACAGGAATACCATGTGTTCCTCAAGACTTTCTTGTAGATTGGTGATACATCACCATTTTTATCTTATCTTGGCTGCCAACAGTTGAACCTCATCTATCTCTAGCTTGGGCATATTTGATTCTTCCATAAATATTTCCATTTGTATCCCCCTTGATTTCTACACCTATGCACTCCATACGGACCCTTATGAAATTTCTGAAATATTTCCAATAATCTCTATAGGGATTTTTCTGTAATACTTTAACCTTTTTCAGTCCCTCTAAATAATTCATGTTACTTCATCACATCTCTTTTTCTTAAAATTCTATGTTTAAACTCTGCTTTAATTTTGTCCCACTCCCTAACTATATCTTCTAAAGAAATCTATCTTCCCTAATAACTCTCAAGTAGCTTCCACTACGCATTACTTAAATTCCCCTGTTTAACAGATAGAGAAAAGGGAGAGACGTTCTTGTCAGTCCTGGGAGAGGGAAGAGTTCCCTTTTGTGTCCGAATGCTGTGCTCATGCCCTGGGAAGCAGCTGCTGCTATTAGTAACATGTTTTGCCCCATTTTTCCTGTCAAAAAGAAAGAAAGGAAACAAATCATGTATCTACTCCTCCTCAAATTTATTTGGATAGGAGTAGTTTACTGGGTCTGGGTCAGGGTTTAATTCAGGCTATTTATTATTTTTATAAAGCAGTTTGTGTTAAAAGAGAGATTCATCTTTATCTGAAGAGATTTAAGATTTTGAATCTGAACAGGAAGATGCAGGGACAGATACTGTTTTTTTCCCTTAGATTTCTGATTTAGACTCTGAGGAGACATCAGTTTCTGATTCTGCTTTTGGGGGTTTCTCTTTCTCCAAGACTGTTTCTAAAGTGTGCCAGAGTTTCCAGTGGGAGAACACTGTTTCTCATTCCCTTGAAGTACCATTAGTTGTTTTAGAATTATTTTCCAGGACCTACACACATTCCCCTGTTCTTTCTGCTTCAGAGGATGTATGTTCTTGCCTGCCGTTTTCCTGATAGCCAGCCAGCTGACCCTAAAAAGGCAGATGGTATGTATAAAGTTCCTCAGTCTTTTAAACTATTCCTAAGCCTGACTCAGCAGCTATAGCTTTAGTTGAGCCCACTGCTGCTGAGCATTTGGTTAATTGCAATCCTACTGCTTTTATAAGAATGGGACAATTATTTTTGTGTGATGCAGTGTATACTTCTGCAGCTTTGATTTTCATTTTTTGAATTTTGAATTGTCGGGCTCATATGTTAGTTTGTTCTGACAAGTTGTGAAAGTATGAGGAATGTTTTATCTGCATTTTTTTCTTGAGTAAAATCTGCTTTAAATAACTTGGTTTCTTTTATTGCACTGATCATTACTCATTGTTTGCAGTGTGTGTGTATATCTCTGTTGATACTTCTTCCAGAGCTATAGCCACTAGGGCAGTTTGAGGAGATTTGCATGGCTGCATTCTCTGAACCTCCCACAAGATGTTAAAAATGAGATTTTAAGCTCATTGCTCTCTAAAGATAGCATAACCCTTATGCACACCCGTAATAAATCATGGAAACTCCACCAAAAACTTAAAACGATAAACTCTCTTACCAAACATAAACTACTTCGAAATTTAGTTAAAAAAACATATTGCCTCCAACCGTAAATCCTATTACTCTAAGCTACAAAACAGTCACAAAACCAACCCCAAGAAATTTTGGAGCAGTATCACCGCCCTCCTTAGCCCGCCCCGGCAGAAAAAACAACCCATGCTCCTGACCATATCATAGCCTCCAACTTTAACTCCTTCTTCATTGACTCATTAGCCAAGCTAACCACATCTTTCCGTAAAATCTCATCAGCCCCTTCTGCATCCCTTCATACTCCTTTCCTTCCACCATCAATACTCCACTCCCCCAAACCTATCCCTGTTAATACTGTAAAAACTTCTCAGTAAACTAAAACCTTGTTCTAATGCCCCTGACAACTTACCTTCCAACTTTCTCAAGTTAGCTGCTGAAGGCATAGCTCTCCCCATCTGTATACTAATCAAATGCTCCATCCAAGAATTCTATGTCCCCCTTCTCTGGAAAAAAGCCTTCATCATTCCCTTACACAAAAGAGGCAACAACAATGACATCGCCAACTTTCGCCCCATAGCCATTCTCTCCCCGATCTCAAAAAATACTTGAAAAATGTATTCACCTTCAACTGTTATCTTACCTTCTAGACGATCATCTCCTTACCTCAACAAAACATGGCCTTAGACCTAGTCATAGTACCACCACAGCCCTCCTATCATTCCTTGACAGTATCACCCATGCTCGCGACTCCGTAAACATGGTATCTTCCCTTTTCTTAGACTTCTCCAAGGCTTTCGATACCACTTCCCATACCTTACTACTATCTAAGCTTTCTCACCTTAATCTCTTTTCCGCAACTATCAATTGGTTTTCCAGTTACCTCTCAAACAGACAACAGGCCGTTAAATGGAATAACTGTACCTCCTCCTACCTAGATACCCTCACAGGTGTCCCCCAAGGTTCAGTATTGGGCCCTTTACTTTTCAACATCTTCATAAATGACTTCCATCTTTGCATCCCAAATGCTAAACTCGTCCAGTACGCTGATGACTCTGCAGTCATTTGCTGTACTAAATCTCTTCCCACACTCCTGCAAAGCTACTCGGGTAGCCTTTACCAGCACTGAGACTTGGATGATTAACAATCACCTTGCTCTGAATACATCCAAATCCAAAATTATGATTTTCACCCCAACTAAAAACACCAAAATAGACAAAACCCCTTCTCTATAACAAGCCAAAATAAGACCCCAATTGAAGTAGTCTCCCATACCAAGCTTCTAGGAGTTCTTATTGACGAACAACTTAAGTCTGATGTACACCTTCAAACTTGACAATAAGAAAACTCACCAGAAACTTGGTATGCTTTACTGCCACAATCACTTTTTAACCTCTTCAACTAAACGTACTCCCTCTAATACCTACCTTCTCCCCTCTCTCATGTACAGGGAACCAATCCTTACCAATCCTCAAGCCACCCTCAAAACTAAACTGGCATCCTGCTACAATAAAATTGCAAAGTTTGCTACAGGCGCCAGACCTTCCTCTCATCACTGTGACTCATTACACTCCTTAAACTGTCTACAACTCCCCAGTTATCTCTCACATCCAACCCTCCACTGCCCATAAATTCATCTTCAACCCTTCTCAATGCCCATCTCTCTATTCTACCTTTAACATGCATCTTCCTGACCGATTCCTTAGGTCTAATAATCAGAACCTATTCGAAAGGTATAAACCTCTACGCTCTCCTGGCCAACTTTTTTTTATCTTTCTCCTTACCATGGAAATGGAATTCACTTCTTCCCCATATTCAAACTACCCAGTATTCCCATACCTTTAAAACCTTACTTCACTCTTATCTCTCTTCCAAATGGGAGTGCTGCTGCTCCCACCCCTCCTAATCTCTTTGCTATACTTGCACTCCCTTCATGTATACCTTCTCTATACTCTACGTAACTCTAACACATCCTATCCTACCCCCTTCTCCTTACTCTTTAATTTCCTACTCTCCCTCTTTTTTCACTATAAATTTTATAGTCTACTTACCTCCTTGATATCTTAATGCTAAATAGACCATAAACCTTTAACCTTGGCATACTATACAAACTGTTATGTTTATCTCGTATTAAATTGTTGATATTAACTCTGCTGATTTTATATTTGTAATACCCTATGTGAAATTGTTCGATCTCGCCGTTTGTTCTTACACACTGGTTCGGAGCCGATCCTCGGCTCCTAGTCGGCCACATCACCAGCTCCGCATCTTCGAGAAAGCTCGAGGCACAGTTCTATCCCATGATCCTCCTGTGCTAACCCTCAGATCTAGTTTGCCGCTAGCAGCAGATCACATCATGAGAGGCTCGGGCCAGTATTTTTTTATTCTTTATACTATCCTTTTTGAAGTTGTAGTTGTTAAAAGTAGTTAAAAGTAGTTAAAAAGTAGTTTATTCGTGTGATAGTTTATTAGAGAGTGTGTTTTTCAATAGTTAAAGTAGTTTTAAATAGTTTAGTATTTTTTTACCTTAGTTAAGGCCTTGTTGTAATTCTGTCAGGACTGACAGTAGGGTTTAAATTGTTAATTTCTGCCTTAACTTATTCTTCTCTTTTTATATATATTTAGAGATAAGAATTATTCATACTTTTAGAAATGTTAGTGTGCTATTATTTATGTATATATATATATATATATATATATATATATATATATATATATATATATATATATACACACACACACACACACACACACATATATACATATAAGTGTGTTGTTAGTAATTTGTTTACTAGGTATTAGATAGTATGTCTGAAAAAGCCAAGTCAGGCTTTAAAAGGTGTCAATGTGGACAAAAGATGTTCAATGTGCTATCTTTTTTTTTTTCCCCCAAAAATTTTTGGTTTTCATTTTTATTTTCAAATCCCCATTTCCCCAAACCCTTTTAAAACCTTTTATCTTTCTTTTTCCAAATTTCTTTTTATTTTAATTTTTTTGCTATACCCCCCCCCTTATTAACCTTTTATATTAAATTAAAACCCCCCCTTTCCCTTTTTTTTAACCCTATTCCTTTTTTCAAAAATTTTAAGCTACCCTTAAATTTTAACAAAAGAAAAAATTTTTTAAGGCATCTAAAAATGTGTTTTTTAATTTGATTTAATTTATTTTTAATATAAAGTATTATACCCGGTAATTAAGATAATGGGAGATAAAATGGAGCCCGAGATATTGTTTTTGCCCAGGTCCATCAAAAAAACCCCAAAAATTTTTTAATTGATTTGCCAGTAAAGGGTAATACCCCGGGGAAATTTTAGTTTTTTGCCCAGGGTTTTCCTTAAAAATGAATTGTATTTTTGGGGAAAAAACCCGTAAAATTTTCATATTTTGTTATTCCTTTTTGGGGGGCCACACACTTTGTTTGTCCTTTTTGGGGTTCAAAAAGGAAAAAGGGGTTGTTTCCAGGTTGGTTAATAATTTAATGCCCCAGTCCCCCCCTTTTTAAAAAAGGGCCAAAAAAAACCCCGGGAGAAATCCCCCCAGGCCCCTTTTTTAGGGGCCCAGTGGCCGGGGGTTTGGGGGTTTTCTAGTGGGGAGCTTTAATTCGGGTGGGCCTTGGACAGGCATGAATTTAAGACCCCCTTTTGGGGTGGACCCCCTTTTCTTTTAACTTCTAAGGGGAGGCCATTTAGTTTTTTTCCCCCTATTCTCAATCTTCCCCAAAAGGCCTTTAAAATGGGAAGATTTGATTACTTTGATTGGGGTTTTTTCCCCCCCAAAAAGGGTGGGTACCATTGGGGGATTTTGGGGTTGGATGTTTCAGACCCTGAAGTTTCAAGTTTTCCCCTTTTTCGATTTTTGGTGGGATTCATTTCGTTCCCCCCGGGTTTTTTCCGAGCTTTTCTTCCTGGGGTTTTTGTAAGGTCAGGACTTTCTATTCCGGGGTTTAGGAATTTTTGTTTTCCCCCTGGGCCTTTCTATACCTCCTTTCGGATTTTAAGTTTTTTGGGGGTTTTTAAACCCTTTTTTTGCCCCCGCCCTTTTAAAAAGGGTTTTAGGGGTCCTGGAAAATACTTTAAAGATCCACAACCCCTGTTAGCGGGACCGGGGTAAGGGCTTCTTTTTTCCCTTCCCCCGAAAAAGAGGCCGGTTTTGGAAAGTGGGGGAAAGTTTTTCCTTTTTCCATTACAGGGGGGGCGTTTCCTTTTCAATGTTAAAAAAAACACCCCCCCCCAAAAGGTGGGCTCGGGGGAAGGGAAAGAATTACAAGATTTGGTACATGTTTCTGAACAGGTGGGTAAGCATTCTTACAATGTGGTTTTGATGCTGTACAGGCCTCGCCTAGGGTGGCTGCCACTGGTTCAGTTCTTCGCAGGCACGCCTGGCTGAGGGATCAGAATTTATCTGACCATGTTAAGACAAGGATTTTAGATGCTCCTTTACAGTCTGATGTGTTGTTTGGTTCACCTGTGGAGGCAGTCTTAAAGAAAATGGAAGACAAGGCTAAATCTATGCAGGCTGTTAAAGATTTTTTGCAAGTTCAGCCTCCCAAGTTTAGGCAGGAATTGGCCTGCTAAGGGGTGGACGCATTCTTCTTATGATTAGCAGTCTAGGGGAAGATCTAGACGTGGTAGGGGCAGAGCTCAGGGCTCTTTCAGACCCAGAGCTGGGAGTTCACCTGCACAGTCTTCGGTGAGGGCAGGGGCCAGTCCTTTCGAAACAGGCCCAATGACCTACCTTTTCAGCTGCCAGAGCCTTCTTGTCTGGCAGCACCTTTGGGAGGAAGGTTGGCACTCTTCAAAGAAAAATTGAAGTTTAATTACCCAGGACAGATGGGTATTGGATATCATACACCAAGGTTACAAGTTTTATTTCCATACCTTGCCTCCTTTCAAAGGCATGCCAGACGTTCCTCCTCAGCAAAGAATAGAGGCTCACAAACAAATTTCTCTGCTGCTTCAAATAGGGGCCATACAGCCGGTCCCTCTGCCAGAAGTGGGCCTAGGATTTTATTCTCTACTGTTCCTAGTACCAAAGAAGGGGAACACGTGGAGACCAATTTTGGATTTATCTATCCTCAACACTTATCTGGACATTCCCAAGTTCAAAATGTTGACGCTACAACAGCTTTTACCTCTGCTGGGCAAAGATCACTGGATGGTGACTCTGGATCTCAAGGAGGCTTACCTTCATGTTCCTATCAGGCTAAGTTGCAGGAAGTATCTGCTGAGCTGGGACTTCTCATTATCAGTTCTCTGCATTGCCCTTTGGCTTGTCTACTGCGCCTAGAGTGTTCACGAAGGTTCTGGCACCAGTGATAGCTTTCTTCAGGCTAAAAGGAATACAGATCTATCCTTATTTGGACGATTGATTCTGGCCCAAGGAAGGGACGAACTTCTTCATCATTTGCAATATGTGATAGCAGTGCTACGATGCCTGGGGTATTCTGTGAACGAAATAAAGTCCAGTCTAGTACCCTCTCAGGACATGTGCTTTCTGGGTGTGAGACTGAATACAGCATCCCAGATGGCCTTTTTGACCCCGGACAAACAAAAGAATCTTTCCCTTTACTTCCATCAATTGTCTCATCAGTCCAGGCTGACTGCAAGGACAGTCCTTCAAGCCTTGGGGTTCATGGCATCTTGTATTCTGGTGCTTCCCAATGCCAAACTGCATATGAGGAAGCTACAATGGTATCTCAAAATGTATGGACACAGCACTGCCAAGATATGGACACTGTCATTCAGATAATACCTTGCATTCAAAAGGAATTTTGTGGTGGGCTCAGGAATGTCACCTAAACAAGGGACTCTCTGTGACCCGCCAGAGGCTAGTCAGATTCTAACGACAGATGCCTCAGACAAAGCTTGGGGAGCTCATCTAAATGGAAAGTGGATACAAGACACGTGGCCTGCCAGACTACAACATCTACATATCAACTTGAAGGAGATGTTAGCAGTCCAATTTGCATTAATAGCTTTCAAGGATTTACTTCTTCCAGGGCAGGTGTTGGTTCTAACAGACAACACAACTGTCATGTGGTACATCAACAAGCAAGGGGAACACATTCTTATCCTCTAGGCAGAAAAGCAATGTTTTTGGGGGAGCCTGCTCTCAGTTTACAGCAAAATTTTCGGGAAAGGTTTCTGCCGGAGCACAGAACTCCTTAGCAGATGTGTTGAGCAGATTTAATTATGGATCCCCACGAGTGGAAATTGGATCCTCATGTATTTCAGAAATTGACAGTGTCATGGGGAACTCCAGACATAGATCTGTTCGCTTCTCCACTAAACTACCAGCTGCCAAAGTTTTGCACAAAAAGGTTTCATCCCACAGCTTGGAAAGTGGATGCTCTTTCTTTCAATTGGAGCAATCTTCATGTGTATGCCTTTCCACCTCTGCCTCTCCTCCCAAAGGTACTCCTAAAGGTCAGACAGGACAAGCCAAAGATGATTCTAATAGCTCCAGATTGGCCTCGACAGCACTGGTACCCATTACTGAGAAGTCTGGTTCGGGAGCCTCCATGGCCTTTGCCTTCGATTCCACACCTGCTGTCTCAAGAGAACAGTCATTTACTCAATGTCAAACTTCACTCTCTTCACCTAACAGCCTGGCATATTCTGTTTTAAACCCTGAGGGTCTCAGCTTCCAGCAAGTTTTGAATGTTATTTTGGAGGCCAGAAGGCCTAGTACAAGGAAAGTATACGCAGATAAATGGAAGAGATTTTTATTTTGGAGTGCAGCAAAGGAATTTGATGTTGCTAAGCCTAATTTAAGTGTGGCTCTTCAATATCTTGTTGAGTTACTGGACAAGGGTTTGTCCTTCTCTTCTATTAAGATTCATGCTGCAGCAATTTCTGCTCACTATGACTGTGACCCACCATTGTTTTCTCATCCTTTGTTTAAGCAATTCCTTAGAGGGGCAAGAATATAAGACCCCCAGAGCTCCTACTCCTGCTTGGGATCTCAATTTTGTGTTGGAGAAACTCACTCTACAACCTTTTGAGCCTGCAGCTACTGCCGAGTTGAAATATTTATCATGGAAGACTGCTTTTTTGTTGGCCATTACCTCTGCGAGAAGGGTTTCTGAATTACAGGCCCTTATGGCAGTTGAGCCTTTCTTAATTTTCCATAAGGATAGGGTATCTTTACGAACTAATCCTTCCTTTATGCCTAAAGTGGTTTCTAGTGTGGCTTTAAACCAAACTATTCATTTGCCTACTTTTTATGCAAACCCCCAAAATAAAGGGGAAAAGATTTTTGCGCACTTTGGATATACACAGGCAGTTACGATATTATTTGAGCAGAACTAAAGGGTTCAGGCAGTCTCAGCAGTTGTTTGTTTCTTTTGCTTTGGGTTCTCAGGGCAAGCCTGTGTCAAAACAAACTATTTCTAAGTGGATTGGGTTTTGTATTGCTTTCTGTTATTCCCATCATGGTAAGGAGGTTCCAGCTGGGATTAGGCCTCATTCCACTAGGGCTACTGCCAGTTCTACAGCTTTTTTAAGGGGGTGGCAACTAAGGATATTTTGGAGGCAGCTACTTGGAGTTCAGTGCATACTTTCTCTAAGCATTACCACCTTCCACTTTACTCTAAATCTAGGTCTGGTTTTGCCACTGCAATTTTACAGGCATTTGGCAGCTCCTACTGCTTTATAGTTTTGCCATCCTCCCTTACCTCTGCTTTGGGATTCTACCCAAGTGTAAGGACTGCAGCAATGTGAGATGAAGAACATAGTACAGTTTTGTACCTACCATAAATGTAGATGTTCGAAGATCCACATTGCTGCAGTCCAATTTACCCTCCCTCCCTCCCCCTCTGTAGTTAGAGGCGGTTGTGTGGTTTGGGTTGTGTATATTGTGGATATTGTATATATTGTACATATGATTAGTGCAAGGGTGGTTGGTTGTTTTTTGCTGTCTTTTGGTTTTGACCTTTCTGTTTAGGGTCTTCTGACATCTGGGGCAAGAAAAGACTGAGGATATGACGTCGGTCATGCGCATTTGTACCCTGACGTCCTGATGTCAGTCTTAAGCGCCTTGACCGACGTCAGCCTAATACTTTGATATTCGGGCCGACCGAGGACAGCGGACTACCCAAGTGTAAGGACTGCAGCAATGTGGATCTTCGAACATCTACATTTATGGTAGGTACAAATCTGTACTTTATGTTTATCTCATATTAAATTGTTGATATTAACTCTGCTGATTTTATATTTGTAATACCCTATGTGAAATTGTTCGATCTCGACGTTTGTTCTTACACACTGGTTCGGAGCCGATCCTCGGCTCCTAGTCGGCCACATCACCAGCTCCGCATCTTCGAGAAAGCTCGAGGCACAGTTCTATCCCATGATCCTCCTGTGCTAACCCTCAGATCCAGTTTGCCGCTAGCAGCAGATCACATCATGAGAGGCTCGGGCCAGTATTTTTTCATTCTTTATACTATCCTTTTTGAAGTTGTAGTTGTTAGAAGTAGTTAAAAGTAGTTTATTCGTGTGATAGTTTATTAGAGAGTGTGTTTTTCAATAGTTAAAGTAGTTTTAAATAGTTTAGTATTTTTTTACCTTAGTTAAGGCCTTGTTGTAATTCTGTCAGGACTGACAGTAGGGTTTAAATTGTTAATTTCTGCCTTAACTTATTCTATTATTCATATATATATATATATATATATATATATATATATATATATATATATATATATATATATATATATATATATATATATATATATATATATATATATATATACACACACACACATATATACATATAAGTGTGTTGTTAGTAATTTGTTTACTAGGTATTAGATAGTATGTCTGAAAAAGCCAAGTCAGGCTTTAAAAGGTGTCAATGTGGACAAAAGATGTCCATAACTGATGACCATTCTTCCTGCGTCTGCTGCCTTGGCCCTCTCCACTTGCAGGAAGACTGTTCCATCTGTCATTCCTTCAGTGGGAGGATCATGCTAGAAAGGCGCAGGAAGTTGGTGGACAGAGGGTTATTACAACCCGATTTTCAGGAGGCCCTGGATAAGACTGAACAAGTGTCCAAGTCTTCGAAGGGGTCCAAGTCTTCAAGAGTGTTGGAGCCCAAGTCCTCGGCTCTGAGCACCTCTTTTCAGATTTGGACATTGGCTCCAAAGACCTCGGGGTCGGGCGTCAAATGCTTGTCTGTGAGCGAGACTCCGGTATTGGAGCTGGTACCACCGCCTTCAATCCTTCGCTCGGCGATGGCTTTGGCCCCTTCGACCCGTTCTTCGAGGCCGCTTTTCGACTCAGACGTGGACCGAGTGGTACAGAAGCTAATGGAGAACTCGGCTCTGTCCAAATTAATCGAAGTTTCATCCCAATTGGTTTCGAAGCTCGAGGCTCTTCCCGCCCCCGAGACAAATCCTCCTCCGAGACCTGTCGAGTCGTCGGAGCCAGGAATCGAAGAGCCGATGATTGTAGAGCCCTCTGTGCTGAAGCCTCCAGTAGCGCTATCGGCACTGTTGACTTTGACACCTTTGGAACAAGCTAGGGGGTCTCGGAGCCGACTATCTTTCCTAGGTTTCGGGGCGGACATTCGAACCGAACTTTCGGTTCTGGCTCTGCCCCTCGGGATCTCGGCTCAGATTAGCTCGGATCCAGTTACTTTATCCAAATGGCTCTCAGACTGTATACATTTCGTATATTCAGAATCAAAGCAACAACTCCCCTTTAAACCCAAGGCTCATTCTATGAGGGCGATTGCTACTTCTTTAGCCCATACCGCCCGCTTGCCATTGGATGCCATTTGTGCGGTGGCAACTTGTGCGAAACCACATACTTTCATCGCTCACTACAAATTAGATAAAAACTCCAGAGACAGGGCGACGTTTGGTTCCACTGTTCTCAGGAATGTTCTCCCGTGAGCCACCCAGGATAAAGGAGCTAGGGACACTACCCGTGTGTAAGAACAAATGGCGAGATCGAACAATTTCACATAAAGACGTTACGTTCTTACCATAACGTTCCATGTGAATTGTTCATCTCGCCTTTGTTCTTACATTCCCCCCTCCATCCCCCGTCCTGCGTTCTCGAAGAACGGGTAAGACTGCATTCGGTTCAGTCTTCTCTAGATATTGTTATTCTTGAGCTTCCTAGTGTACATCAGGGATGGCATCTTTTCTCTTCTATTGATGACAAAGTATCAGACAGTGTGGTTGTGTTTTTTCTATGCGCTTAGGCCACAGTAACTAGTGTGATTCTTCTGGTGTTAGCAAACTAGATCTGAGGGTTAGCACAGGAGGATCATGGGATAGAACTTTGCCTCGAGCTTTCTCGAAGATGCGGAGCTGGTGATGTGGCCGATTCTGAGCTGAGGATCGGCTCCGAACCCGTGTGTAAAGAACAAAGGCGAGATGAACAATTCACATGGAACGTTATGGTAAGAACATAACTTCTTTGTATTAATCTTGATGTGATTGCAGATTATATTGTTTTTGGTATGTATGTACATGGAGCTTTTCTCCCTGGGCCTCCATTGAAAAAAGGCTCACTCTGGCCCAATGGACTTTCCCAGTTAAGAAACTGCAAATAAATAAATAACTCTCCCTTGGATAGAGATTTAGTGTTTGGTCCCTCTACTTCAGAGCTGATCATTTAAAATTCTCACGAAAGGGGCAAGCTAATCTAGGGAATCTTAGATTTTTCAGCTCTCCTTTTCCAAATTGTCCAAGGGAGTTTTTATCTCCTTATCCATTTTTGCAAAAAACAGAATAAACCATCTCAACAAATTTCAGGTAAACAAGACATTTAAGAAGCAGTGGCATGTGATTCCAAAATGATGCCTCAGACCTCCCAAATCCAAGGACAGTCCAACAAGTCTGACTGTTCAGAAGACCTTTTGACCTTCTTCCTCTATGGCCCCTTTTTTCTTCCAGAAAGCCTGAATCTTCATTTGTCTCTTTTTCAACAGATTGTGTCAGACAAATGGGTTCCAAAAATCATTAATCGGGGGTACAGATGACAGTGGGAGGAAATTCCTCCTTTATAGGGGGTCATTCATCATCCTCCAGATCAGACTGTTGTTTCTACCTGTTCCTCATTTTATGCTGCCCCAAGGAGTGATAGAACCAGTTCTTCCTTCCCAGGTGGGGAAAGGTTTTTATTTAAGGATGTTCATAGTGCTAAAGAATGAAAATGCTTGAAGACCAGTTTGGGATCTTTCTTTCATAAACCTGTTTATGTTAATACCCAAATTCAATATGATGTCACTTTATAACCTGTTTTCCTCTCTCAAGTTTTTTGTTAATGGTAGACTTAAAAGATGCTTATTATTACATCCCTGTTCATTCAGATTTCAGATGTTTCATAAGGTTTTGTATGTCTGGATCATATTATTAGTTCTCTGCCTTACCATTTGGACTAGCCACTGCACCAGGAGTGTTCATAACGTATCTAGCTCCAGTTAAAACTCATTGCAGACTACAGGGTATCAACATTTTTTCATATTTAGAAGACTTGCCTATCTTTGCAGAGTCTTTTTCAAAGTGCCAGGAATCTGTCGGTTGTATGAGAGATCCCTTACACAAGCTGGGATTCCAAGAGAACATTCAAAAGTCTTTCTTGACTCCCTCACACAGGTTGTATTCCTGGATTTTCAACTAGACACCATAGTTTAAGGAGCTTTTCTTCTACAGGGAAAAAAATGTATATTTATTTTATTTATTTGACATTTGTTAACCGGCTTGGTCCAAATGAGCTAGAAGCCCATTTTCAGCAGAGACCTGAGGAGAAAAGCTCCAGGAAATTGCACACAAATATTCATAGAACATAGAAAAATGTATTTTAAGTTATACAATATAGTACATATAAAAAGTAAAACCTGGAATATACACAAACAGTTATGCAAAATACAGTTAAAATAAACAAATTGAGATCAATTTAACAGAATCTGGCAATTTCAGATATGCACAATATGTATTTACAGACAAGGCATGGATTGTACAATATAAAGGCAGATTGGAGTTAATGTACTAGGAGTGTCAGTAACTGCAAAATAGATGAATAGATGAACTACATACGTAACTACATGTTTTTAGTTGTAGTGGATACATAGTAGTCATACTACTACATGAGAATAGCTACTTAAAATTGTGAGAAAGGCAGATTCAAAGAAAAGTAGCCATAAAGGTATTTGAGAGGAAAAGTGAATTAAAGGATGAGAGAGAGATTTTTATTATGTTCTGTTTTTAACGGTTTTCCACGGAGACTTTAGGGACTGCGAGGGAATATCCCAAGAGTTTGTGTGTCATTGCATCTGTGATACCCCTGTCAAGACTCCACATGAAAAAGATACAGTGGTATCTGAAATTTCCTTGGTCCCAGCATCAGCACCCCTTATCCTTTTCCACATTGCTGGGGTTGTCAGAAGAGAAGTCTTTCGGTAGAAACAACATATGTCCATAAATCCAGGTCTCCCTCCCTACTTCAAAGCAGTCAGTCACCACAGATGCTCCAGACTTTGCTTGGGAAGCAGTTTCAGAAGGTATAAAGTGAAGGGGGTGTCAGACACCAAGGATAGATGCAGGCACATAAATATCAAGAAGATGCTTGCCCTGATCAAATCTCTCAACTGTCTGAACCGTCTTTAGTATATCCCATTTGCAGGCAAGTCATGTTAGCTTCGCATATAGCTTCATGACACAGTCTCACTCTTCTAGCTTTCTACATTCCATCAGAGGAAAATTGTATGGCAGACAAGTTGAGCAGGACGAGGGTAGGTCCCCACAAATGGAAACTAGATCAGGCGGTCTTCCGAGGTTTGATCCATCTCTGGAGAGTTCCTGAAGTAGTAGACCTGTTTACTGTCTCTCTCTACAATCAATGGGCAAGACTCTGTTCCGTAACTCCATGCATGGAGGCCTGGAAGACAGATGCCTTTTCTTTTCCTTTTCAGTAGTATCCTGGTACTTCCGAAGATTCAGAAGTTGTTCCTCAAGATCATTGTGGTAATTCCCTTCTGGCCCAGGCAACTGTGATTCTTCCTTCTTTTGGAAATGGCCAAGGGCATTTGTCACAAGCTTCCTCACATACTGGTTCTACTCACACACCAATAGGGGTGTTTGATACAGCCTGACTTCAGTTGACTGCCTGAATGATGTGGTCTTAATTCCTTTTTAGGTACCTGTTTACTGAGGATGTGCAGCAGGTACAAATGGAAAGAGGAAAGCCTGCTACTAGAAAATCACATATTGGCAAATTGAAAAGGCTTTAGTATTGGTGCCAACAAAATAACCTGCACCCATTCAGGGCTAGTCGTTTGGTTTCACAATATTTGTGTGAGTTGCTATCCTATGACTTCCTATTCCTCTGTCTAGTTTCAGTTATTGGCCGTTTCAGAATATCTGCCTGTGGATCCTCATCTTTCAGTGCAGTCTTGTGTCAAAATGTTCCTGAAAAGGGGGTTTGTATAAGAGACCTCCAAAAAAAAGGCCGTTCTTTAGGATCTTAATGTTGTGTTATAGAAGAACAAATAATGAGGAAACTTCTTTGTGTGAAAGATCTAAGATTCTCTAGAATTCAGGCACCTAATAAAAATGCAAAATAATACCAGATAGTAGAAGTACTTTCTTTAAAACTTTCCACAGTATAAATCCACTAATGGAAGTAGGGATGCACAAGCTGGTTCAAATCAAATCTTCATTATTAAAAACACACACAAACAAGCGATTCAAATAGTAGCTGAAAAAAATAGAATAAAAGTGTATACATTCACCATCCCAATTATTTGTTTTTAAAAGCATGTTTAAAAACATGGGAGTGGCTTACTAGGGTAGCTGTGTTGTAAAAGACAATTAGTATGTTTACTTGCTGAATACCCCTTTCCCCATACACCAGTGTGATATTTGACACAGTGCTGCCCTACTTCAAACTCTGTGATGCCAAGATATGTTAAACTAGTCTAAACTAAAAATTAAATTAAAAATTATGCAATAATTGCTAAAATTTCCAGAAAGTATTTCATTATAGTATCAAAAAAAGAAAAAGTTAACATAAGTCTTCAAAATTCCTTAGAAATCTTTTCTACCAACATTCAGAAATATTTTAACATAGATCTCTCGTTGATTAGAACGTCTTCAGGTTTGTGTGTCAAGTGGGCAAAGCAATTAAAAATTAAATAATAAGGAAGAAGAGTGAGAACTTTGAAGCAGCTTTGAAGCAACTAAAATAACAATACATAATACATTTTGTTTGGCTAAAAAACAATACAAATTTTTTAAGAACGTAGTCCAAAAAACAACTAAAAAAAGATTTTTTTTATAAAGTATAGCTTTTATTCAGCCGCTCTAAAAAGTAAAAAATAAGGATGAAGAGTGAGAACTTTGCAAAAGAAACACAGGCAACCTGATTTAAGAAAAGCATTCAAGGTTGGTTTTGCTGATTCTGATAATACGATATTGGAAGTAGTAGCAGGAATTTTCAAAACCAACCTCGAATGCTTTTCTTAAGTCAGGTTGTCTGTGTTTCTCTTGCAAGATTCTCACTCTTCCTCATTATTTTAACTTTTTGGAGCGACTGAATAAAAAGCATTCTTTATTTAAAAAAATCTTGGTTTTAACTTATATTTTTACTTAAAAGTTAAAAAAGGTGTGGGAAATCAGCAATGCAGCATCCAGTGGAAAGCAATCATTATGCAGTAGACAGTACTTCAGAACCTTGGACAGCTCAGCACATTGAGGAGCGTGACAGAACCACAGAGAGGCAGGGCCATGAAGCCAATTTCAATAAAAAAAAATGTGTGTGTGTGTGTGTGTGTGTGTGTGTGTATATATGTATATATATATATATATATATATATATATATATATATATATATATATAGATATATATATATATAGATATATATATATATATATATAGATATAGATATATATATATAGATATATATATAGATATATATATATATATATATATATATATATATATATATAAATATATATATAGATATATATATAAATATATATATATATATATATATATATATATATATATATATATATAGATATATGTGTGTGTGTGTGTGTGTATGTCCATAAGTCTGTTCATCTCAAATGATAAATCTATTTAAAAAAATTTAAAGTAAAATACACTCAGAAATCTATAAAAAAAAAAGTTGCTCATGCTCACAGCAGTGATATTCGCTTAGGTCTGCAAACCCTATGAAAACAAATATGTAAACAGGGTCCTTTTTAAAATTAATGAATGTTGTAATATTGGAGGCAATATAAACATGTAGTATATCTGCCCCTGATACTCAGTTATGTGTCTGTTTAGGTCAAACACACTGTGTTAAAATGTTACAACCTAAAAATCAAAGCTGTATGTGCTATATGGAATCTAGCTCTGCTTTTTGTTTAAAAAATTTACAAAGTTAGTAGTCAATAAAATTGTTAATAATTGCAAATAAAGTTCACAACTCCAGTCTTGTAAACAATGAGACAACTTTCTTAGCTCTAGTACACTTTTTAGTGAGCAGTAATATTTTAGCCCAGGCTTTCTAGAAGAGTTCACCCTTAGTTGCCACGCAAATTCTTGCTTTTTCTAAAGTATTTGAGATGTCTCCTTAAAGTTCAGTGAGGTCTGTGTGATCAAGTATTTGAAATATAAACCCAAAGCATCCTCTGTGGAGTTGAAGGTGTCTGGCCAGGGCATTGTTTTTACATTTAGACCCGATCTTGAATAGATGACCCGAAATTTCTTCATAGTTTATTTATAATCTTTCCCTCATAAAATGCATCACATCCATTGCAACTTGCCCTATAAACAACTTGTGTAGAGTTGCAGTCACCTCCTGCATTAGTCTTATAATGTAGGCAGAAAAATTAACTGTTTTTGGTTTTACATTTTGAGATCTTTTCCTGTGGTTTAGGTTTTCCTTCTACAAAGATCCTAATATTTCTAGCCTTCCTATATACAAAAGTTGGGTTTTCACCCAAAATGTCTACTAGATAAGGGCTTTCTGTTATTTATGGCCCAGTTCTCCTTGATAATATTTTTGATGCAGTGAAAATCCATAGTATATGTCAGTATGCAGCTGTCTTTTAATTTATTTTCCACAGGTTTCTTAAAAATTTGCCAATGGGTCAGTTTTGCATGGGTGCATTGGTATTTTTAAGCTTGATGATTGGTTCAAAAATGTTTATCATTTGGTTCTTGAACCCCCTTGCTAAGAAAGCATTTTCCAGATCATTGTTTTCTCAGAAAATGTTCCATCTTTGAGGTTATTCTGGCTGCATGAAAAAAAAAAACTTTTAATCCCCCCCCAACTAAATATACCAACTCCGAGATCACTCCACATTGGAGAAAAGGGCATAATCCACATAATGGCCAAGAGAATTGTTTCCTTGCGTTAAATCGGCAGTTCGAGATTTTGGCTTTTGATATTACAAGATCGCTCTTTAGTTATTCGATTAACTAAAGTTTCGATCCTGTAATATAGACCCAAAGGGAGGTTGAGCCCTGAAAGAACAATGCTAGGAACAAGAAAAAAATAAATATTCTCACCCAGTCTTAAAAATACACACAAAAAAAAAAGGGGGATGGAGGGAGGGAGTGGCTACTGCAACAGTGATCATCTATGAAGCTCTTTCTGGAAAAATTGTCTTTTAGTCAGCTCACCTTGAGCTGCTTGACAGTTTGGGTACATGGACAGTGCCCTGAAGCTTTGGAAAGTGGCCAGCTGTTAAATCTTTGGCAGGATATAACCCATGTAGCTAAGGCTACTGCAGCAGTGATCATTCATATACCTACTGATGTCCTTCCACATCACTGTTGCAGTATTCTTTACATTTGGGATTACCTGCCTAGGGCAGCCTGACATCCAGCCAGTATTCCTAAGCCTTAGGTTGCTTTAAGATGCACCTTATGTCACATGTGTGCTTCTTGCGTAGGGTAGGGCATAAAGGTGACATCCAGATGTACCAGCCTCAGAACTTCTTTGCCGCCAGTTCAAATGCCATCTCTTGATCGTCCGTCTAAATGCCTATGTTCCATTGTTCGTTTTTTTGCCATTGCAGGTAAGTGCCCTGTTGGGGTTTCCCTTTTTCTTGTCTTTTGGTTGCTTGTGAGATTTCATGTCATCCAAGAAGGGTAAATACCAGCGTGGGAGACAGATTCCCTGTAAGGACTGCCAGGAACAGTGTTTGTTTTGCCTTGGCGCCTTGCACGACTATGCGTCCAGTTCCATCTGTCAGATCTTTGTACCCAAAATTCTGCATAGTAAGCTTTCTTCCTTGGCACTGTATATGGAGAATAAGTGACTTAAACTCCTCGCTAAAGATACTGTGGAGGGAACATCCTGCTCTGAGGGACAGCCGTTAGGTAAGAAATTGGCTAAGAAGCCTATGCTGGAATCTTCCACTGTTCGGCCTGTGCCTGACATTTTTCCCAAGGTGAGTGAATGCCTGTAGGTTCACCCAGCTTTATTGTATTCCTCTGCCATGACCAGGTTGGAGGCCGGCGGGGATCTGGCTTTAATCATCCATTTTGAACGCTCAGGGGAAACCACGGTTGATTATTTCCAAGTGGCCTAGAGGTGTTTCTCAGATTTAGTCAAGGAAGAAGTCCCTACTACTGTTATTGAGTGCTCTCCTGGGTCAGAACTTTCTACGTTTTGCAAGGCAGACATCCCGTTAAAGAAAATACAAAAAACTAAGCATGTTTCTCCTGCCTCTAGGGATCAACCGAGTGAGTGTCAGGCCTTCACTCAGGTTTTTTTTAATGCTTTGATGGCACTGTAACCTCCTTGGGGGGTGGTTCAGTTCTAGCTCCCCATTGGTTCTGTACTCCACTTAAAAGACCCTAGGAACAGGATTCCTTTGAGGAGTTGGATGCTGATGAGGAATCCCTTACTTACTCTTAAATTCCTTCTCCTTTGGACTGTGACTCAGAGGAAGAGGAATCAACCAGTCCTGATACTACTCCCTTTAAAGAAATTTCATTTGGTGATTTTGGTGATACAATCTCCAGATTGATGGAGTTTTTTTTTTAATGGGCTTGTGCTCAGGTCTCTGAATTCCATAAGAGGTGTACTATGAGCTGCTGCAGATGGAATCTCCCAAACCTTCTGGTATTCTTCCTGTTTTGGTTGCTTTGTTGGATGCATGTTCCAGTGCCTCTAAAGCTCCTGATTCTCAGCCCCCTGCTCTGTAGAAACCTGATAGATTTTATAGGGTGCCTGAGGACTGCAACTTTTTGTACAGGTGTCCTGCTGCTGACCCCTTAGTGGTGTCTGTAGCCTCTGACAAGCCCTCTCAATTGCTTCCTTCGTCCAAGTTACTGCTCTCTGATAAAAATAGCAGAACCATGGAAAAGCTAGGTAAGCAGGTTTATACCTCAGCTAGCTTGGCTTTTAGGACAATTAATTATCAGACCCATATATCCAGTGGTGTGTGTTGGTTCTCCTATCTCAGGCTTGTCAGGTTATTAATGACCTTCTTGACTCTGAGGATGAAATGTCTGCTCTTTCCTTGTTAGGGACTTCCTCACAAGTGGTTCCTCGATCTGTGTAGTTATGATGCAGTAGATGCTTCTTCTAGGGCTGCTGCTTTTGATCAGTGATAAGGCGGTATTCTTGGCTTTGGCCTTCAGCCATTGTCTGATGCTATCAAGGCTAAATTGATGGATGCCCCTCTTAATAGGGAAGTTGCTGCTGATGTATGTTCTTTAAGGATAAGGGTAAGCCTTTACAGGAACTCAAAAGTGTTTGTCTCTCTTGTTCCTAAATTTTAGAGAAACTACCCCAGTAAGCCAGCCTTTGTTCGCAAGCAATCTCGCCCTCCTCCTAAGGGTAAAAAGAGTAGCAAATGGGCTCCTCCTGCTAAGGCTACTCATATTTCAAGGACTCAGAAATCTTCCTTTCAAGGTAAACCAGGGGCTGTCTGACTGTCCATTTCTTCCCAGCCATGTTCCCCTTTCTCTTCACCCCTCTCTCTCTCACTCTCTCTGTTTGGCTACAGATTACTCAGTATTCTTTGGTTCTGTCCATTATTCACCAGGGGTATTTCACGGTGTAGAAATTCCTTCCCCTTGTTATGAGTATTCCTCATCCTCCTTGGGAACAGCTTCCCTTTTTCCCCAGAGGTGCTTCCTCTACCTTTTGACTCTGGGTACTATTCAAGAGCTGCTGGTGCCTGTGTCCCAAAGGGGGAGGAGGTTTACTCCAGGATATTTCTAGTACCCAGAAAAGAGGATTCTTGGAGACCAAGTCTAGACCTCTCGTATCTAAAAACTTTTCTGAAAGTGCCCACTTTTCGAATGTTGTCCCTTCAGACTCTGCTCCCTCTTTTGCTTCCTCAGACTTATGCGGTGTCTCTGGATCTCAAGGATGCTTATGTTCATATTTTGATCCATCCCCTTTTTAGGAAGTTTTTGCATTTCTCTGTTGCTTTCTGGCATTTTCAGTTTTCTGCTTTGCCCTTTGGCCTTTCTACTGCCCTAAGGGTACTCACCAAATGGCTTACTCATGTGATTGTTTTTTGCAGGCTTCAGGGGATCCAGATATTTGCCTACCTGGATGATTTGCTGTTTCAGGCAACCTCTCCAGAGATCCTGTTGCAAAAATCTGCATTTTGCCATCTCTCTTCTTCAGAGCCTGGAGTTTACAATAAACTTCAAAAAGTCTTCTCTGGCTCCTTCTCAGGTAACTGTTTTCTAGGTTGTAGGATTCAGCCTGTGCCTGTCTGGCATCCCTGCCTCCTGCCAAGGTCTGAACTCTCAACTCTCATTTCCTTCTTTCAAACTCTGTTTCCTTTGGCCTTCATTACAGCCGGGGAGTTTCTGAGAGCTGTGGCTTTCATGGCATCTACCATCACTATGCTCCCTCTGGCCAAACTCCATGTGAGAAAGTTGCAGTGGTTCCTGATGTCAGTTTGGCTTTAACATGCTCATCCTCTAGGGCTTGTAGTTCCTGTTCTGCCTTGGCTCAAGAAGGAGGGTCACTGGTGGATCCAGCAGTTGTCTCTAAACCCAGGACTCCCTTTTCATCCACCTCTTCCATGTCAGGAGCTGTTCACAGATGCTTCAGACATGGGATGGGGAGCAGCTTTTGGCTCTGTAAAGGTGCAGAGGGTCTGGTCACCTCTTCAACAGAAGGAGCACATCATTGTCAAGGAGATGAAAGCCCTTCTGCTGGTTCTTCAGGCTTTTCTTACTCTTTTCTCCCCAAGACCTCTTAAGGTATGTACAGACAATACCACACTGATGTGGTATATAAACAAACAGGGGAAACAAGATTGTACCTTCTTTTTTGGTTGGCACTCCTGGTATGGGATATTACTGTCCAGTATCAAGTGACTCTTCAGGTAGTTTACATTGCCTCAGATCAAAACATTATGGCAGACACACTGAGTGGGTCCTTCACTCAATCCCACAAATGGATGTTTCACAGGTATGTGTTTTTGGACCACCAATGGGGTACTCCTCACGTAGACCTATTTGCCTCCCCTCAGGACAGACAACTTCCTGTTTTTGTGCCAGTGTCTCTGGTCCCCTCTGGTGTGGAAGGTAGACGCCCTCTCCTTTTCTTGGAAGTGGATATTTCTTCCCCTTCCCCTCATTTCACAATTTCTGGTCAGAATTTAACAGGATGCTCCCAAAATCTTGTTGGAGACTGAGACAGCATTGGTTCCCTCTTCTGCATCTAGCCAAGGGCACTCGTCACAAATTACCTCACAGGGTGGACCTACTCGCACAAGACAAGGGATCTCTCATCCATCCCCACCCATCCACTCTTCAACTGACACTGTGCATGATAGGATTTTGATTCCACATAGACACTTTTTTCTGAGGATGTGCTTAGGGTCATGCAGGAGGCTAGGAAACCCAGTACTAGGAAATCCTACTTATCCAAATGGAAGAGGTTTTCGGTTTGGTATCTCTCTTGTAACCTGGATCCACTTACTGTGAATGTTCCTTTGGTTCTTTATTTGTGTGAACTGCTCAATGCTGGTTTGGCCCATTCTTCTGTTAAGGCCCACCTATCAGCTGTGTCTGCTTGTCTGCTTTTATTTCTTCCTTTAGCTTGTAATTTTGAAGCTAAACAATTCCCTAAAGGGTTTTTCATATTAGGCCTCCCAGGAAGAGCCTGTTCCTCCTCCTCCCTGGGGTCTTAATTCAGTTTTGGAGAAACTGACTCAGGCTCATTTTGAGCCGGCTGCTTCAGCTTCCATGCAACATTGCTCTTGGAAGTCTGTTCGTCTGTTGGCCCTTACTTCTGCCAGATGGGTGTCTGAGCTTCAAGTCCTTATGGGTTGCCCTCTGTTTTTTTGATGTTTCATAAAGACAGAGTGTTCTTGCATACTAATCCTTCTGTTATGCCCAAGGTGGTGAATGAGTTGTCACTTAATTAGTCTAGTCATTTGCTTGCTTTTTTCCCCTCTCTGCAAACTGCCAATGAGAGGGTGCTGCATACTTTGGATGTGCATAGACAACTCAGATTTTATTTTGCTAAGATTTAAGTCTATTAGAAAATGTGATCAGTTGTTTGTTTCTTTTCATAACAAAAATCCAAGGTGCCCAAGGAAGCAGGAAACAAACACTTTTAAAAACACTTTTAAAAACACTTTTAAAAACACTTTTAAAAACACGATTTATTGGACGAAACCGCAGCACATAGAAATGATCTGATGAAGTAAACCAGACAAAAATGTATAGGCGGAGATTTCAGAAACGTTAATGTGTATTAGTATTTCTATGTGCTTTGGTTTTGTGCAATAAATCATGTTTTTAAAAGTGCTTGCTTCCTTGGGCACCTTGGACTTTCGTTTCGATTTGACTGCTGGTGCTTTTAACTTAATTTTTGAGGATTGTTTCTTTTCATCCTTGGTCCCTAGGATTTGCTGTATTCAAGCAAACTATTTCTTCTTGGCTGTCTAAATCTATTTCCTTTTGTTATTGTTTTCATGGTAAGAGCCTTCCTTCTGTAAAGGCTCATTCTACTAGGGCTGTGGTTTCTTCTGGTGCTTTTTTCAAGGGTTTGGATACTATATCTATCTCACTCTTCATAAAATCACTTAAATCACACCTCTTGCATTCCTGGCTCTGCCCTTGCATCACATAAATGCTTTCCTGCTCTCCTCAAATACTTCCTACCTTCCTCTATACTCTGCTTACTGTCTCTATATTACAGTACTAAGAACTCCTCAAAACTGCCATACAGGGCCTACCTCTGGATACATTTAAACTTGCTTAGCACAAAATATTGTCAATTTATACTGTCTTATGTGATGTCTCTGCTGACTGTATTGTCACGGTGGAATTTTTTTTTTCTCCCAAGGCATGTAAAACTGCCATTCAGGGCCTAATATGTATAAATTAAGCTAGCTTGAACAAACCACTGTAAATATGTTCTTCTTGTATGAAATATCTTGGATTGTAAAAATCCCATTGTACAAATTGTTTAATTGTGGAGCTTTTCTCCCCGGGACTCTGCTGTAAATGGACCTCGTTCCAGTCAGACTTTCCCAGTCAACAAATGTAAAATAAGTAAAAATAAAAATAAATATATTCTTGTGGCAACTACATGGACTTCTGTGCGTACTTTTACCAAGCACTACAAGTTGGATGGAATCTCCAGAGCTGGAGCTGATTTTGCTAGGGCCATACTTCATGGCTTCCTAGAGGGCTTTGCTGGTCTTTCCTTCTTCCAGGTTTCTTGTTAAACTTTGTCACTCTCCCAAATGTAAAGAATACTGCAACAGTGAAATGGGAGGACATAGTACAGTTGTGTAAAACCTTTCCATAACCGTAGATGTCTTTCCCTTCACTGTTGCAGTATTCACTCCCTCCCTCCTCCCCCTGGTCTTTTTCTCTTCTGGAGGTACTTGTTACCTCTTGGTTTTCCTTGGACTGGCATTTCTACTGGGACTATCAGTTCTACATATGGTACGTCCGGATATCACCTTCCCTATGTTACACGATGAGCCGTGTGAGTGATGTGTGGTGTACCTTAAAGCAACCTAAGGCTTTAGTATACCGGCCAGATGTTGGGCTGCCGTAGGCAAGGAATTTCAAATGTAAAGAATACTGCAACAGTGAAGGGAAGGACATCTACTGTCACGGTAAGATTTTTACACAACTGTTCTTTATGGAAAGTTCAGCTTTCTACAGAAGCACCATAAAGTACAGTTGTGTAATTTGGTCCTCATACCCAGAGAGGGTTTCCTCAGGAAGGAAGCATGATTCTGACAGCTTATCATGGGAATCGTACAGAAGTATGAGCCTGGGATGGGATACAATAGGGAAAGACCAGAATCATTTGGAGCCTGCAGCCTTAGATGAACCAGAAGCTATTTGTATGCTGGACTTCTTAAATGGTGGAGAAAATTTTATACAGATACATTTCATTTTGTTGACGAGACTGCTTTCCATTGTCTTACTTGACAGATTGGAACTGTGAGTTGAGCAAGGCTGAATTGTTTGCTTTCTGGATCCAGTGTTGTGAAAATGCCACAGACCTACAAAATCCCAAGCAGTCTTAAGGACTTCACAAGGTTCACCATGCTGCACTGGAAATGCATGAGACTCTGAAGTCATCAAATGGTCAAAGAGAGCCTGAGTAACATAAATCCTTTTAGATGTGAATAGTTACCCTAATAAGGGGGATCTAGATGTAGTAACTGTCTGTCCATCAGTGATGAAGCATATACCCACAGCCAAGCAGTAGTGAAGGCCTTCAACTTCTACTCTTTTCAACCCCTTAAACCTTTTCAAACCCTCCCCCTCCACCACTTTATGTGCTTTGCAGTACCTCATCCTTTAGGGGTCCTCAGTGTATTAATTCCAGCTTTTAAAATTATTTGACACACAAAAGGCCAAAACATTGGCAACCAGAGACTGATGACCTTCCAAGTCTCTGGAAGTTTCTGACACCAACATGGCATGTTTCATCTGTCACTCTCTCTGTTGCACTTTCTTTCTGTGTAGAGATTTGCCATTGTGAGTGTTTCCTAAAACAAGCCTTGGTTATTACTTTGCTAGCTTCACACCCATCTTATTACTATTTTTGCTTTTCATACTCTAAAACTAGTGCCATGACACCTCACCATATTTCTCAGAGTTTATGGTTCACTGTGCAGTGAAATGTATGGTTTATGAATAGGTCATAGTACCTGCTGCTTACATATTTATCTTTCTGTAGGGGCTGTGGCAGTGGAACAGCTGTGTTCATGTCATTGTTTTTGCACCCCTTATTTATTACAGATAGGCAAATCTGACTTAAATTGAAGCTCATTTAGTTTGTTCACCTGTAACATTGGGCTACTTTCTCCCTCCTGTTTGTATTGTATACTGGAGTGCCACAAGGGTCATTACTTTGTCCTCTCCATTTTTTCTTTTCTTTTTTCCCCCCAAACATCTTTTTTAAATTTTCACATATGACAAATGCAATAAAATGATGCCACTTTAGTTGAAAACAGTTTACATCACAGACACCCTTGAAACAACTGTAGTTGCAAACGTTATAAATCCCTTATAAACCTTCCAGTCATTGTCAGTTGAGCATTGTATGGCTCGTTCAAATCCTGCCTTTTAAACCTTGTTCCTGCTCTGCATATATTGTTCCCACAATTCCCATTTTTTCCTATGTAGTTTGCTCCTTCCCTTTTTAAGCACCCGAATTCCAGTTATTTTATCTCTGTTACTATATTCACTACTTCTAGTAAAGTTGGTCTAGACTTTGATTTCCATTTTATAGTAATTGCTTTTTTGTCAGCCACCATAATTAGAATCAGCAAGGCTTTACTGTGTCCAGGCAATTCTGATTCTGTATCATAACTCAAAAAAATCATCTCCCCAGTCAGTCCAATCTGCTCACCCAGCATGTCCGACAGAGAAGCCTGCATTGAATCCCTAAAGTCTGCCAACTCATTACACTCCCAAAACATATGTTCCCACCTACCTCTTTCTTGCCTGTCACACCTCCAACATTTGCTATCCACCTGAGGAGAAAGTCTTTGGAGTCTGCTTGCGGTATAAAAATACCTATGTAAACACTTCCAGGGAAAGATCCTAAATCTTCTAGACTTTGTTGCATATTTGGGAGGTAAACATATATCCCCCCACTGTCTCTTTGTGAATTGCTTATCCAGTCTCTCTTCCCAATCCTTTCTAAGCTCCTCTGATTGATTCTTATGATTGCCATGAAGTATTTTATATGCTTTACTAATTATTCTTTTTTTAATGGCAGCTTCTGTTCTAGATTCTTTTAAAAACTCTACCAGTGCTGTTCTTTCATTTAGGAGCCCCTATTTCTTTCTCTTTGCCTTCCCTATCAAGGACTGATGTCAGAATATAGGCAGTCTCTAACCTGCAGTCCTAATAAATTCTTGGCCTCTTCCCATTCTGTTACCTTTATCTTTCTAGTTATTTGCTCCCAATACCTTGGTTCCTTTGACAGTTTTCTCCAATAAATTCCAGGCCCCTTTTGCCTATTATCTGTATCCCTGACCGCAGTCATCCCTATTGGCAAACTCTCTTTTCTCCATTTTCATGTTGGTTTGATTTCTGCCCATTTTTTCTGTGTAAATGAACACTTTGACTGTCAACAGCCCAGGTCTTCACATTTAACCATTTTACAGATTATCTGATAGTTTGGAGATCCAGACAGTTCAGCTTAATGTTTACTAACACCCTGAGCAATAGCCTTAAAGCAGTACATGGTTAAATCTGTCTGAAATAGTTCATCTTAAATTCCTTCAGAATATGTTGGTGCTCTTTGGGCCAAAAGAGCCTCACTTCCTACTGAAATAACCTGATAGTGACTGGACATATTTGTGATTTTGGTTTGACTTCTGGTTTACCTTTCCATCTGCATTGATGCAAGTCTAAATAGGGCATCTTTCTATACTTGTATCTCTTTTCAGGAACATTCTTGTACAGAATATCAGTGAAGTGGCTACCTAACAGTACTCCCATTTACTAAGCATCACAAATTTGAATATGCATTCCAGGGCCAGAGATGACTTTGCCATGTCCATCCAACTGAGCATGTTATAAAACCTCTGAAAAGATGTCAGCTTGCTGGCTACACTAAATTATCCATTTGCATTGTATTTACCCATTCTTTGGAGTACCTTTTGATGGCTGAAAATTCTGTAGATTAACTGAGTTACCCAGTTAATAAATGAAAGACACATGGTTAGATGGGTAGACAGACACATGGATTTATGGGTAAATAGATCATTGATTTGCATTCTACCTTGTGTTATTGCAGCAAGGTTTGTACTCGCATACTCACCTCAGCAACCTACCTGGATATCTTTGTGCAGTAGGTTCTTCCTTCTGTACACATAATGCATTTTTCCCCTGTAACAGTGCAGCTGTTTAGGATGAGTGCATACACACATCATGAGGGTGTACCAGCTTGCATGAGTGGCCTCTAGGAGTTTTCTCTTGCAGAACAGAAAGCAGAAAACTGCTTGGGGCAGTAGCCGAAGGACATCTGGAAAGTTTGCTCACTAGTTTAAGGAGTGGGTACATTACTGAACTCAATGCAGTTATCCTTAGCCGCTCAAAAGTGACTTGCACATTAGTGGAGGCTACTGTAGTATGCCCTTAGATGTGTCTAATGGCCACAGATGAATACAAGCTCACCCAATATAAGCAGCTGTTTGATTACAAAGGTTAAATGTTGTTTGGAGGCTGATGGGTTCTGAAATCAGAATATGCAGAAATGATCACTATAAATGCAACAAGGACATAAAGTGTTATGGTATACTGTAATGGTGAAATCAGAAAATTGCTGATGTTCATCGTGTTACACTGCTGCAGTCATCACACTTGGGTTATCCTGCCGTCAGGCGGTCCCACAGTCGGCCAGAGTTCCAAATTCTTGGTCTGGCGTTGGTTGCTGTTGCTTCTTCCCTGATGTCAGTGTGCCAGGGGTATGTAAGAGGCATCCGACGCCATTTGCTTCATTCTGTAGTCTAGAGTACAGTGCCCTGAGCGTGGCAGGAATTATTCATCACTGGTAGCTGCAAATTCTTTTGTTTTGTTTTGTTAAATAACTGTATGGTTGGATGGATGGATGGATGAGCAGTTATACATATGAAACAACAGCAGAACATATATAAAAGTGTGTGCAATTTTCTTTGCATTAACATCCAGTGTAAATATATCCACGCATCCATACGTTTTAATTCTAGAGTCACTTCTGTCTTGTTCAAGTGATGCAGTACTGGCTCCAAGGTAAACTAATCTACGTTTTCATTTAAAACTTTCCAGCCTGTGTGTTTCATTTCTTCATATGTTGTTAGTTTTTGTTACCTACATTTTATCCCTTCTAGGCAAAACAAAATCTGGATATTGTACTTCTGTCACCTGCACCCTTAGTCCCACCTTTAGTGTTACAGTTAATCAGCTGTTTGTTGCCTTAATCTATTACCTTGTCATTTATGATGCTTCATTTCTTTGTTGTATGCACGTAAGCAGCATAGCTGTATCTTCTTATACTACCATAGAACCATACGAGTTTTGTACCCCACTCCGTCTCTAACAGAAAACGTTTCCCTTTAAGCATTCTAATTTCCCCACTAATCACCTGACATACCTTTTAACTAATAAGTTACAACTGTTCCTTAATGTTCTTACTCAAGATTTCCACAGATCTATAACATTGTTTAATTCATTTTAATTTGATTACTCATAAAATGTTGCTATTCATATATTGTGGGACCATCCTTATGTACACCATTCCATATATTTTTAACTCTCCGTCCTTGCCAGTTTTGTGTCCTGTCCTGACCCTTACTCTTCCATCTCACTCCTATTAGCTGTCCAGCAGGAGGAAGAGGGAGCTGTTGGCACCTCACTAAGTACTTACAAAGTGTTGCATTTTCTTTTTTCTAAAGAATGATAAACACATTCAGTGCTGTACTTCTGCACATTTTAATTCTTCCCAGAAAAAGAAGCAAATAACATTCCTTATTCTTAACCTTACACTGCCAGTTCACAGTCAGAACATTGACAAAATATATATGTAAGCATAACTATTCACTCCATCAAACCACTCATTTATCCTATTTCCCCCCATTATTCTTCTGCCATATATTTTCTACCATTAGTAACTTGCTTCATCTATAACTCTTCCAAGTTTTTTATTGTATTCCATAGTGTTACCCTCTTTATAGCAATATCCAACTTTTGTTTTGATCGTGATGTTCTGCCTTGACAGGCATCCTTTAAATTCTTTTAATCTGATCTCGTCTTCTTCATTCCTCCTCATGATGGGGTCTCTGATCCGACTCAGCCACATACAGACTTGGATCTGACTCAAGCTCCTCCCTACAACTCATAATGCCCTGCATCCACCCAAGTACCTCAGATCTTGTTTGCTGTTTTAGCGAACCAGATGTGGATCTTGTTCTCTCAAGCTTGGGTTGGAGAGTTGTTCCTAGATTTTGCAGTTGTTCAACGTTTAGATGGATTTTTTTAGTCCTCCCTTCTTTTTCTCTGTGTGTGTGTGTTTTTTCCTTCCCTATATATATATATATATATATATATATATATATATATATATATATATATATATATACACACACACACACCTATATACATATACACATGCACACACACACATAAAAAATAGGTTAGTTTTTTTATGGCGTTAATTTGCAAATCGCTTAAAGTTAATGTAAAGTTAGAATTTGGAGTTTAGAAATTTAGAATTAAGAGCTAGAGTCTGAAAAAGTTAGAATTAGAATTTACCTGTTACTTGGTTACAGTTGGGTTTTGGCCATCTTTTTCATAGAGCATTGTGGAGAAACTTGTACCTGGCTTTAAACACTGCACTTCTTGTGGGCATAAAATCACCAACCAGGATGCCCACAAGGAGTGTGTGTACTGCCTGGGTGCTGACCATTTGAAAGCGGAGTGCAACATTTGTGCCACTTTCAACCCATGGGCTTTATCAGACCATCAAAGTAAGCTTATACTTAGGGGCCTTCTTCCCTCCTCAACTCTGGAGGCTCGGATCCCTTTTGTGGCTTCTTCCTCTTCATCTCCTGCTGCTCCTAAACAGTCTAAAAAGAGGTCCCTCCCAGTTTCCCTGAGGGAGTCTCTTGAAGTCAAGAAGTCCAAGAGATCTACGGTTCCGACTTCTTCAGATCCGCAGAAGCTACCTCCCAGGTCAGATTCTACAGTCTCTACAGATCTGGGGGAGCTTATTACTATATCCTCTACACCCTCATTGGCTCCTACATTGGATCCCATACCTCTGGATCCAAGGACCTGGAAGAGGTCTCCTGTGCTTTCCTGCAAGTCTAAGCATTTCTGGCAGCCCTTGTTGGCCTCATCATGGTCCTCCAGAAACTAGTCCAAGGCAAATATGGACAGGATGATGATGAGATTTCTCAAGGCCCAGATCCAGATAGGGGTAGTCTCGGCTCTGTCCTCTGTTGGATCAGTGATCTACCTGGGCCATCCCATCAGGACTCTCCTCCGATCCAGCCCTTGGTTTTGGAGTCACAGGATTAGGGACTACCATGCATGTTGGGCTCGATGGAGAGGAAGCTACCCTCCTCGACACCAAGGATGCCCTTGACCAGCCGTTTTCCGGCCTTTTCTAAGCAGAGCAAGTTTTGAAGCCATGGTGTCGGTGCTGGGTCTGGGAGACTGAGGTCGGCTCCGTCTTTCTATGAGCCATCCCTTCCGTTAGGCACCTCGGCACTCGACAGCTTGGGTCCTATCCCATCTGGAGGCTGTGGATCCAGAATGAGTCCTGCCCATTTTTCCTCAGTGGTTTCAGCTCTGGGGGAGACCTGAGGTATAGGACAGAAGACTGTGCCTAAGAGGTGTGGCTTTTCTTCACATTCCTTTGCTTTTGTACTTTCTTTTGTTTTTTCTTCTCTACTTAGAGGTCATCTACAAGCACAGCATCTTTATTCATCTTAGAAATGAAGCAAAAATCCACCACCTTAGCATTTTTTCTTTCTTGAAACCAATACCCTTGTTTCATTTGCTGCCATTCCTCTCTCACAAGGAGTGCTCTTCTTGTGGGTAATGCTTGTTTGAATGAATTGGAGATTGGATTCCAGCACCATTCATCTACCCTGATACTGTACCTTGTGATTTAGTCTTTGCTTTTCTACTTCTGTGTGACAGGCTAGTTGTCAGTAAAGGTTGAGTTCAGTTGCAGTTCTTCGCTCCTATGCTTCCAGTACCTATACTTTTCATGTATCTTTTAGTATTTGGCAGTTTTGACTGAACAGGTAATGGAGCCCATCCCATTATTGGCTGTTATTTCTGAAATATTTTAAATTTTGGTTCTTGTACAGTTAAGTCTGTGCTTTAGCTCTTTTTTGCATATGATATTCTGGTAAAAAGTCAGATTCTGACTTTCCACTGATTGTTTCAGCAGTTTTTGGAAATAATTTTCACTTGTAGTCTCCAGTTAAATTCATTTTCATCAAGGATGTTATTTCTGACTGGCATTATTTGTTTCTACCTGTTGGTTAGACTATGTGCCTTGGATGACAGTTTCTGATAGAAATTGTGTGTGCTAGCTATATTTTTGTGGTGCAAGACAGTAGTAATTGACAGTCAGAAGCGCAATCACCTAACTGTGAGTTGTTGTTTAATATTTATAGTAAGGCCGAGATTATGATATCTTGGAGCATTTCCTTTATGTAAGGCAAATTTTGAGTTGCTATATATAATTATTAGGGGTGCAGGAAAAAAAACTTTTACAGTGGTAAAATGGCTTTTAGATTTTGATGTTGTTCTGGCAGATTGCAGTTTTGTAGTCACAATTTTGTGTGCATCAGTACCACTTTGTACTTCTGCCAAAGTACATTTTATGTGCACATTATTCTTTGGTCTTTCACAAGGATAAAGTTTTTTTTGGAACCATCTTGTACTTTTCAGTCCTGAATTGCATAGCAGGAAGTAGTGCGGTTTCTGTTTCCCAGATAGATTTTACCTCGGTCTTCATTATTTTGCTTACTATGAACATCACCACCTGTATAATCTCTTCATTAGCGTTGTGTGAATTTGTTTGTAGTGCATTTATTGCCGCAATTCTTGCTCAGCTGCTCGTCCATCACAAATGCCACATCTTTTTTCACATATATTGCTACTTTGGCCCTGTTGGTCACAAATAGGGCAACATTTGGCCTTACTAGCATATATCGTCTAAAGTATAACGTTTATCATGTGGGAAGCTTTATTATTTAGTATGAGTAGTAGAATGTCTTCCTCTCATCCACCTTTTCATACACCATTCTTGTCAGTTATTTTGCTGGATTATTTATTTATTTATTTATTTGACATTTGTTGACCGGGTTGGTCCATCTGGGCTGAGGCCCTTTTTCAGTGGAGACCCGGGGAGAAAAGCTCCATAGTTACAAAATATATACAAGTTCCAAGAATAAAAACATTTGCTAGTACACAAAAAAAAAAAGAATACATAACAATGTAAAGCGAGTATACAGTAATAATACTAATTACAGATTATATACAATGTTGGCTAGCTATGTATATTAAGGTAGGTAGTCTAGGAGAAATCTAATTTAAAGTAAAGAGAAAAGAAGCTAGTAAGGAGTGTTTGGGTAGCAGTGAAGGAGAGATAAGAGTGTAGCAGTAGTTTGTTGACCATTCTACTGGTGAGGAGATTGAAATAGTAAAGGATAGTTTAGGGGTAAGAGTAGGGAAAGGGTTTAGTGGGGGAGAAGGGAGGGGGAGTTTGGAAAGAGGTAGAGTTAGGTACTAGTAGGAAAGAAAGAAGTGATAGATTGATCTGGATTGGTGGGTTAGTCGGGGGGCTGGTAACAGAGGCAAAGTTTATTTAAGCTAAGGTGATTTCTTAGGTTCATAGGTTGGTACTAGGCTATCGGCCCTAGGGCATGTACAAGCCTAGCCGTAACAATTCCCTGGCTATTTCTTCCCACACTATTTAGTTTCCTGGACCCCTGTCTAGTAGGGCGACTGATGTGATCCCTGGGGTGAATTACATTTCTCCCATCTAATCGTCAAGGTTCCTTTTGAAGAGGGCCAAAATGTCTCAATCTTTTTGAATAGAAGTTTGGAAGTAGTGTTTCGTATGTCCAGTGGGAGTTTATTCCAGTGTTTGCGGGGTATTAGCCATCTTACAGTGTTCTAGTAATAACTAATCTGGAGGAATTGTTTCATTTGGCATTTTTCTGATCCCCTCTTTAATGCAAATTATACAAAGAATACACTTTCTATAGAGAACTGCTTTACTTTCTTTTTCCCTTTTTCAGAACCCCAGTTTAAACAGGATTCAGTGAAACTT
The DNA here is from genome assembly GCF_019279795.1 of Protopterus annectens. NCBI lineage: Eukaryota > Metazoa > Chordata > Ceratodontiformes > Protopteridae > Protopterus > Protopterus annectens. Next base: position 1,191,019,128 of record NC_056731.1, on the reverse strand, counting down.
GCAGATTGTTGAAATTCAGTTTCCAGAGTGAATCCATTCATTTTCATCCTTTATCTGATTTTGCAAGTCACATGCTTGCTGCTGCTGATACCTGAATCACATCACTGTTCTTTGTGTTTCGAACAAGCCTCTTGATGGACATTGACCTACTTGCCTGTGTATAGGATGACCTTAGGGGTAAGTATTTGTCAAGTTCTCAGTCTGAAGTCTGTACTGTGCTTCTAGAAGAAATACATACATACTTTAGATCTTGTTTCCTTACTAGTCATGTTGTCATCACATCTGTAAGCAATCTGCAACACTGCTGCAATATTTTACCAGACAGTGGTTTTATTTTTTCATCCAGAAGCGTTAAACACTTTTTTGAACTCGTACAACAGTACAGTCTGTCTTTTTCTGCACACCGTATATTAACTTTTGACAGTTGTGTAGCACATATTTCTGCTATCATTACTTTTCCTTAGAACAGGAAGACATTTTTTTTTCTTGCAAAACGTTTAACATTCATCAGTCTTTACAGGTAAGAGTTCTAATTTTCATAAGCACTTTTTAAACAGAAATTCTCCAGTGCTTTGTAAACCTTCATTGAGCTTTACATTCTTAAATGTAATCATCATTTACAGTGCATCCCCCAGCAAACCCAAACATAACTTGTATGTTGCCCCTTTCAACTAAATAACCATAGGGATTTTATCCCATTGCCCTTAATTGTATCTTATGTTTCATGAAATTATGCTTTTGACGTATTTGGGACTAACCTGTTCAATGAAAAGTAAATTAAAACAGAAGCACATGTTGCTAGCCTTGCTGTTCATCTGATGGTAGGTCCCATGTGGTCTCCAAAATATGGATACTGCATGTATTTGTGTCAGTCATTTGTCGATGTTGTAAAAGGTGTTATATGCTTAAACATTTCCTGTGTCTCCATGCGTTATACAGTGCGTTTATGATATTGTCACTGGCATCTGTTTATTAACTAACTTTGATTTTTTTTTTTTTCCCACTGTTTGTAAAGTCTTAGGATATTGCCTCACCATCAGAACACTGGTGGATTCTTTGTGGCTGTTCTAGTCAAAAAAGGATGCATGCCGTGGAATAAACGTTTACCGAAGGTAAGAAAATGCTGAACAAGGCACAAAGTGACGTGAAGTAGCCCCTTTTTACTATTTTTATTTCTCAGTGTTTGCATTTACAAATACATGATTTGACTGTCTTCTTTCAAGTTACAAGGGTTGCATCAGTGTTGCATAATTTTCCTATTTTGAGGACAGTAGTAGCAGATAAGATTTTACATTTAGTTACATTTGAATGCATGGGGACCAAGTGACACTTTCTGCTCTAGATTTTTTTCTGGATTATTTTTAACGTGTATTAAATTCTTGCATTGTATACAATAACAGAGGCGCGCACACAATAGTAAAAAGGAAAATAAACCATAGCAAACATGTTTTTTTTTAGTTTTCATTCATTATACATACATGCTGTATTTTTAACAATTGTCATTCATTGTAACATTGCATAAATTGCTTAGTTTCCAGTCTTCTCTTAAACCTCACTGCTCCTCCTCCTGAATATTGATTCAACATGTATTGTTCCCATATATTTCATTTATTTGTATGTTGTTTGCTCTTTGTTTTTTTAAAGATTTGCGCTCTGGTTCTTTTATATCCTTTACAATATTCAGCACTGCAGTTACAGTTTGTGTTAGATTTTGTTTTCTGTTTTTTAGTAGTTTTTTTTTTTTTCTTGGAATCAAAAGTATTAAACATGATAAAAGGCCATAATAGGTCTGGGCAATTCAGATCACGTAGTCCAGTTCAGAAGAACCATTTCCTTAGTTATAACCATCAGTATTTCTTACAATGTTCTCTGTAGGGAATTTTTAATATCTGCCAGCTCATTACATTTCTAAAAACATGTTCTCTATTACCTCACTCTGTCCCATCACATCTTCAGCATTTGCTGTCTACCCAAGGAAGATTTCTCTGACTTTTTTTGGGATATAAAAATACCTATGCAAACACTTCCAAGCAAACATCCTAATCATTCTGGATTTTGTTGGAAAAGTGGGGGCCGTGCATGTCCTGCCATTGTTTTTTTTTTAAATGGTCTTTCCAATCTCTCTTCGCAGTCTTTTCTAAACTCCTCCAATTGATTCTTATAGTTACCATGCAATATTTTATATGCACAACTAATTTTCCCTTTTTAACAGCAACATCTTTTCTAGACTCGTTAAAAAAAAAAAGCTCTGCAAAAAAAGAGGAACTAGTTATTTCAGGTCATCTGTGGGAAGCATTGCAACAAGATAGAAAATATATATCCTCAGCGTATAAAATGGCAAAAGAGAGAAAATATAATAATCATATTCTGTTATCCAAATACTGGAGAGAGAAATTGCCATCCCTAGACGACAGTAAAATAGTAGAGGCGTTTAACTTAACATTAAAATCCGTATCACTTCAAAAACTGGTCTTTACTCAATTGATGATATTTAACAATGCATATTATACCCATCTTACACTTCATAAATTTGATTCAAAAAAGTCATCTAAATGTCCACAGTGTGTAGATCAGACAGCAGACCTGTTACACATGTTCTGGAGTTGCAAGTGCATTTATAAATTATGGAATTCTTTAAAGTTACAACTACAAAAAAATGGGTTACCAAAACTCAACACTCTCCTGGGAATTTCTGATTTTACATATTCCACCAGAGAATTTGGACAAAACAAAAAAAGATTGTAATTATGAATATTAGTTTACTAATGAAATTATATATAGCCACAAATTGGTTGAACCCAGCACAGGTGTCGTGGCAAAATTTCAGGCAGTTAGCGTTTAAGCATATATTAGCGCACAAATTGTTAATTAGAAATAATAAGAAAAGTATAAACAGCATAAAAATTTGGGAACAAATCTTTAATATTATTTTGTAGCGGTTCCTATCCACTTTCCGTCAGGACATTCTGTATGTGTACCAACACATTCTTGGATTAGATAGAAAATGTAGAAATAATACAAATTATTGGCTTGAGTTGGTTTATAATTGTCTATTGTAGATGCTTTTATGTTTAATTTTTTGTGATTTTAATTTCCTGTACTTGGTTAAAATGATATTTATTCTTAATGTATTATAGGGAAATTCAAAATGGAACTAAAACATTGGAAGCAATATTGTACATAATGTAAATAGTGTGTGAAATGTATAATGGTTTGGCAAAACAATAAAAATGATTATTGAAAAAAAAAAAAAAAAGCTCTGCTAGTGCTTTATTTCCTTTCTCTTTGCCTGTACTCCCTTATCCATTTTCCTGGTATGGAAAGCGGTCTCGAATTCTTCATGGCCTCATCCCACTGTATTACCTGTCCTTTTCTAGTTATTTGCTCCCCATTTCTTGGTTGCTTTACTAATTTTCCTCCAGTACATTCTAAGTGCTCTTTTGTGTGTTTACAACACGTCTGCGTGTTGTTGTCATTGGTAAAAATCTCCTTTTTCCATTCACATACTAGATTAGTTCTTAAAATACTTTCTGCTAGTGAATGAATATAATATTCTACGTGGTAATTGTAATTCTTCATAAGGATCTGCTTTCAAAAATCCTACTATTTCCTTACTTGACTCCCTGTTTCATCATTATCTCTTTGCTCTTTGATTTCTAGCATTCTCCTTGCTTGTGTTATATACATAAGCCTCAACTGCAAAGCTGTAAAGTATCCCTTCCAATCAGGGAATCCAACACCTCCTGATTTTGTGTGTAGAGTTAACTTTTCCCACTTAATGCTTTACATTTTCATCTCTCAAATTATTTTTTTTCTCTTTATTAATTATGGTTTACAACTTCTCCTCTGGTTGATAAAAAAAAATGCCTGACTTGCATATAAAACTAATGGGACTTGAAACATTTTCACTTGTATTTAACTATTCATATAATTAATTCGGAGCTTTCAACTTTTAAGTTTTTTGTATTACATTTCATTTAGTTTCTTCCCATGTAACCTTTGCTGTCATAAAAAAATCCTTTTTAATCTATGCAATTTATGTCCACAAAAATGAGCATCACTGAACCAGTTCAAGTGTAGGTAGTAGTTTATTGCTGTAGCCTTTGTTTTAGCTTCCTTTTTTTTTAAATCCTGAAAAAACTCGAAACTGACTCAGAATGTTCTGCAACACTAAAATGTCCTTTTTTGTATTTATCAAGTACAAAATAATATCTGCGAATAAAGCTAACTGTTCTTGTTCTTATAGTTACCATGCAACATTTTATATGCACAACTAATTTTCCCTTTTTAACAGCAACATATTTTCTAGACTCATTAAAAAAACTCTGCTAGTGCTTTATTTCCTTTCTCTTTGCCTGTACTCCCTTATCCATTTTCCTGGTATGAGGAGAGTAAATTTGAGAGCCCATTATCATCTTTGCCAGTGGCCCTGAATGTGAAGTAATAACAAATGGGAACAAGGACACCCCTGCCTGGTTCCTCTTATCAAATGTAGTTTGTTGGATGGAAAGCCTCACATTTTAATGCTTACTTATGACCCTTCGTATATCCTTCCGATTAACTCTATTATTCTTATTTGTGAACAGAAATGCTACCATTGTTTTTACTTGTAAAATCCCAACTGATGCTGTTATATGCTTTTCCTGCATCAAGACCCACCTACAATAGCTATGTTGTTTTACACTGCTCCCTTCTGGGTCAGTCTTTCATCCATCCATACCCCCTTTTCTCATTTTTTGCACGTAGGGTCAGGGTGTCACTTCAGCAGTGACAATTGTTCTGTTAATGTTTTTGCCTCTCCTCCACAAAACCACATTGAATCCATACTTATAAATTATGGCCTCACCTTTGCCTTTCTTTTAACTAGTATAGACATAAACAGTTTATAACCATGGTTTTAGATTGAAAAAGGTCTGTATGAAGCTAGGTTTGAAGGGTCTTTACCCTGTTTGAGTTATATAGCAACCACAGCATTCTTCCCAAGTACTGGTATTTGCACCCCCCCCAGTTTAAAATATTATTAAGCAAACACTTCTACAGGAGTGCTGTCTTCCTGTAGCATCGTCATTTTTATCTCATGTCTTTCTTAGCTGTTCATTCCTGAGCCTCAGTGGCCTCTGAGTGTGGCATAATTTAGTCTTCCATAAATATCTCCATTTGCACTTTTTCTTGATTTACACATTCCTCTGCTTTATGCAAGTATTTACGACATGTTCAAGTTTATAATAACTCTATGGGATCTCTGGTTACTTTTCTTTTTATAGGTTCACTATGTTTGGCAACAAACCTATTTACTTCATGTTGCATAAGTAAAAGTAATGTCTTTCGGCTTTTCCCGGTTAGGGGTTGCCACAACGGAACTCCGGTCCACTAATGATTGGCAGTAGATTTTTCTGGTGCCGAGTTGCCAGCTCGATGCCCAGCCTTCAAAGAAGGCACACCGACACATGCACGCACCTTCCTGCATGTCTTTAAACGTCATTCGACCGCATGGAGGACATGCAGACTTCACACAGAAGGCGCTCCAAGCAAGAATCGAACGGGAGAACCTCTTGCTGTGAGGCGACAATGCTAACCGCTGCCATTTATGTTGAATAAGTCACTGTGCTAAAAGTTTTTGTGCTAAAAGTTTTGGTGCTCTGGAATTGTTTCCAAAAAGTAGTTGCTTAACAGCAACCTTTCCAAACTCATGCATATTATCCAAATACTCATTTATTTTCACTTTAGCATGTTTTAGTTGATCCTGTTCTTGATCTGTGAGATTCCCTTTATTCTGCAATGCACTAACTTTTGTCAACCCCTCTAAATAATTCCTTTGAATTTTTCCTTTCTCTTTCTCTCATTTGTACTATGTTTTAAACTCCCTTTTTCCCTTTATCCAACTCATTAGCCATTCCTTCTGAAGAAATTGTCTTAACTCTTGAATCTTTTCAACTGTCCTTTCTTCTGAGGTATCGATGACCATTATGTGGTAAAAAGATATCCTTTGTTGAGCCAGTCCTGTACTAGAAACATTCTTCAAACGTATGAAACTCCATATGCTATCAAAGGATATTAAAGACTGCATCTGTTTACGTCTCGTTTCAGGCCTCAGGAAGAGTGTGTGCCCTCCATTAGTCAGTCTTAAGAAGTTCTTGAATATGCCTGTGAATGAGTTAGTCCATTGGTGAGTCCTTACATACTTGAAGAACACTTGTTTTACTCCAGCAAGAACTCTTAGTACACAACTCAATCCATAGAAAAATTAAAAAGGCTGCCAACTTGAGCTTAAAAATCATTTAGTATTATTTTATGTTTTGTGCCACAGCTGCCACTGAAAAAAAGCTTTCTGGACTACCCTACTCACTTGGTTATCAAATATGCAAATAAATAAAGGAGGTAACTATAATATACTTTTAAGTAGTAGTGTTAACGTAATGACGTGATTCATTTAGTGAAGAGTTTTGGTAGCTGCACCTAAACTTTTGAACTAGCTCGTGTCTGTTCATTTTCATTGCCAAGTTGTTTTGCTTACTGTGGTATTGGAATGTTAACACTGCTATCAGAACATACGTCTCCCATCTTCACAGGTCTCCTAGATAACTAAATGAGCTGCAGATTATCAGGCCTAATCACCTACAGTGGTGTCATCATGGGTAACAGCTATCAGCTTTTTAAACCTTAGAAAGTCTCTGTATTCATTTTCGATCTCACACATGCACTTGCACTTGCAACCCATTCACACATTTCATTTTCTCAGACTACTTCGGTTTGAAAGTCATTTGCCTTTGCTAAATATCTTGAACGCAAGAGCAGGATGAACTCCTTTATTTCATGTTTGCAAACAGTCTGCCTTACAGTATTAATTTTAGTCCATCTAACCTCGCACTTAAAAAGCGCAGTAATATGCATGTTTTCCCTTTCATCTGTACAGACTGCTTAATCAGTTTTTGGAAAAAAATGTCTTCAGTTTTTGGCTCAAGAATTTGGTTACTCACTTCCAGCATTTTTGAAACTGTTGGCTCAAGGTGCGTCCCACTGCAGTTGGCTTCAGTGACAGACCTGCGAAAGTCAGGTGTGCCATGTTTCTTTGTTTCACAAGCGAGTAAGCTATGAAGGTATTTAATACTTTTGTTGTAAATGAGGATGAGAAAAGGAGTTTGGCAGTAATGAAACTAAAATACATGCACATTGGGAGCCATAGAATCTACTCCGTGTTAGATTATATTGTATAAGAAACCAGAGGGCAGAAAAAAACTGCTGACGTGCATGTGACTTGAGACATGACACATGACCGTAAATTGAAACAGTTTTGTGATTGTATGTGGCATAAATAATAAGTATATAAGAGGTAGGCTGTTGAGAATTGAACCCAGTTCCTTGTAAAGCTCTTGATGTGTAGAAGTGGGTATAACTGATATAATGAAAATAGAGAGGAGACATTTGAAAAGCTGTAAAAAAGTAAATAAATAAATTGACTGGACTTCACATGGCAACAAAGCATATTTATGGTTCACCTTTTAGGAAAAATGTGAAGTATGTTGATTTTCTTAGCCTTCATCGCTGGGTTAGGGCTTCCATTTTTGTAAAAAAAAAGCATAGGGGTTTACATTACTGTCTGTGAAGAACAGTATTTTTTTTTACCAGACCTTGGTGACTTTTCTTTGGATACTTTGGTTGTATTGCTTCCTTTGTCCTTTTGTGCAGTTATGGCCATGCCACTAATGGTGCTTGGGGATCCTTTGTCCCCCACCCCAATCCTCCCAAATACCTATGTGTCTAAAGTGGCCCCATGCTCACTCAGAGTATGAGTATATATTCTGGCATTCCTGTCTTTGATAATAAACACTGCATTTTCTGCAGGTGGTGTTGTGGCTGCTTCCTTTTCAGTACCACTTTTTGATAGTACTGCTTGTTCTAATGCTGGCCGTCAAACCCAGTGCTTTTGGAACAGAATGCATTTAACTGGTTTCCATTCACCATCACCATCTTTGCTGTTTTCCCTTGTGGTGATTTCACCTTATCCAAATTAAAAGTTTTGGCTTCCCCAGCCTAGTCTTGCATGGGAATTTTGCCAGTCCTTAAGAGGATTTCTGAGATTTCCAGTCTGGGACATGCACTCTTTCATTGTTTAAGATGCTGCTGTGGCTTGCAGCGGAGTTGATGCATTGAATAGATTAGTGTGACTTTGGCTATAATAGCATATTTTTTCAGCTGCTGAGCCCCATTGTAAGATATCTTCCATCTTCACAGGTCTCCTAGGTGACTAAAGAAGTTGCAGATTATGACCTCCAGGTCTAATCAATGCATTTAAAATCTTTGCAGCCCATGTCTTGTTTGGTTTCTGACACAAGAATTTGAGAGTCTTCTTCCTTTCTCAGATGGATGGAAACTGCCAAAATGTTTTTCTGACATGCCTTCATATACTGTCTGAGCTTACCTGATGCAGCATATGTAGTACTTCATAGGTGATCGAGGTGGTAGACTTCCCTCCATCCTTTACTTGCATTTGTTTAGAGGCTTCTTTTGTGATGCAACTGAAGTAGACTGGCATTATTGTGAGATGAACACACTGTCTCCAACGATGTTTGGCATGCTATATTGTGGAAGGCTTTTAGCTCCTCCCCCAAATGGAAGTCCAGCTTGGTCATCATTTTTGCAGTTGCATAGACCTTGTCACAATTTTCATTTTTGTATAAGGATTCTAAGATGCTTTGGGAGAAGGTTTATTTTTTCTGATCTCTGCAGATGGCGTTTTGTCTGTTTGCTATCTCGGTTATTCATAATTAATGGGTTTAGTCCCATTATAGGGACATGTGTTCTAAAGTAGAATTTTCACAGCAATAGGCATCTTTCCTGTGCCATCAGCAGCACTGCAGAGAAGGGCATAACATGCTGTTTGTTAGGAATATTCAGCTTATTCAGCCTCTTGAAGAGCTTACTAGTGGTTTTCATAAAAATTTTGATACTGGGTTTGCTGCTTAATAGGATTTGATTGCATAACTTTTAATGTGCTCTTCTGCATGACAAATTATACATTTTTGATTTATACATCAGTATTGACTGGGTTGCATGTATAAGTGCTTTTTACTATGTAAGAGTAGCTTAAACTGAAGAAAGGCAGTCTCTGGGTTTCCCTTTTTCTGGGGATAGCCTCTGGGTTTCCCTTTTTCTGGGGATAGCCTCTGGGTTTCCCTTTTTCTGGGGATAGTCTCTAGCTTCCCCTTTTTTCTGGGGATAGTCTCTGGCTTCCCCTTTTTTCTGTGGATAGTCTCTTGGTTTCCCTTTTTTCTGTGGATAGTCTCTGGGTTTCCTTTTTTCTGGGGATAGCAAAGAAAGATGCAACATTGAAACAGGTTTTCAGGTAAGTTGCTGTGAAAGACGCCACTGTTCTGAGAGCCCAGCATGGGTTGACTGATTCTAAATTTCCTCAAATTGGTGTTTTTTTCTCAAATAATGCTTATAATGCAGCTTTATCCCAAACTATATCCGTTCCTTGTGAATTTGATTACAGAAAATTGCACATACGTATTCGGTGTGGTTTCTTTCACCTTTTTTTAATAACCAGATTTATTTTGTTTCTGTGTATTTTGACATCTCTGTTTATCATTTTTTTACACTATTCTCAAACCTTGAACAATGGTTGTAGTACCAATATCCAGTTGTCCAATTTGTTGTGAGGATACATAGGAGGTTACTACGGCTGATGGCCCTGAGGCCCTTACAAGCCTAGCCAAGAGTTTATCCGTAAAAAAGAAACCTCAGTCAGCACCTGTCGCCCCTGTCAATGAGAGACAAAGGTGGAACCCCTGGGACAAATTAATAGTTTCCCATCCACTCATCAAGATTGCATTTGAAGAGGGCCAGTGAAGTACTCTGTTTGACATGTATGGGAAAACTATTCCAGACACGGGGCAGCCTCTGGGAGACAAAACTGCATCTCCAGCAGATTTTGTTGATGTCGCATATGATTCCTGACATTCCCAGGCTGGGCAAGCGTCCTATTGACCATTTGTTCCCATCTGAGAGTCCTGATGAGATTTTCCATTTTATGATGAGAGTTTAGTTGTAATGAGTGGGACAACTTGCTGGGCTTGAGGGATGGTGTGTTCTGTAATTGGTAGCACCCTCACCATTGCTGGTACAGATGAGCCTGCTGCTGCAGTCTCTTGAGGGGAGGCTTATTGGTGCAGAGTACAATAACAGCATAGGATCACCTTGCTTTAACAATACTGAGTAATAATTTGTGTTCCCAGTACGTGCCACCCTTGTATCAAGCAAGAGCATGCATATCCAGGGCCATTTTCAATATGCTGCCCAACGTTTGTGATCCTCCCACAAAGCTACACTGGTCTTAATGTGTTAATTTTATAATCAGCCTGCCTAATTTCGTTGTTAAGGGTTATGAGGACCTTATCCTTAAAATAATGGTTTAAAATAGGTGCAGCCTATAGAAGTATTGCAGTAACAGGTCTTTTCTCTCTTTTGTAAATTATTTATTTGACTGCTTTCTCATAAGAGTCCAGCAAAATGTTGTTCTTTAATGCAGTGTTAAATAATTTTATTGATAGTAGGCTGTGTGGTATATAAAGAAAGAGCCCTTGCTACGGTCCAGGGGATTGGGGTTCAGTCATTCGTCATGACTCTGGAGGAGCCAGTGAGGGGATGGGGAGAAATGAAGGGGCTGTGCCTGCTCAACTCTGAGAGAAAAGATGGGGATTAAACTCCATGGAGAAGTCTAGCCACAAATTTGACAGTGTCATTTGCTATTGGAGAGCACAGCAGATTGCATACCAGGTTGGAGAGGCCATAGAGGCAGAGCATGGCCTTATAGTGTCCCATTGCATGTCCCTTGAGGGTGGGTCCACAAGATAGACTTGTCATCACAGAGGTGATGATGTTCATCTGAGAGGCTGGCAGCCAGAGAATGAGCTTGAAACTGGCATGAGGGGTAGTAGAGCTAACAGAATCAAGCTTTTTCCTTGACTCACCTGATCAAACTGGAATGAATTTCTAATTTGGTAACTGGGAATGATGAGTTGATGCTCAGCAGGAGGTGGACACCTGAAAAATTTGTTAGTGCTTACTAACAAAAAAAAATCTCGAGAAACATCAAGAGAACAGAGATCTTCCTCCTTGTTTGCCATGTGTTAACCTCTTTAATTGCATCTAGCATAACTGAACATCAAATTCTCCCCCTGCTTAGGTGACAGCATTTGTATTAGTCCGTTGAATTTACTGCAAATTTAACCTATGTAGTTTCCAGCTATATGTAGGTTAACTTAATATTTATTTATTTTATTTTGTTTATTGACATTTGTTTACCGAGAAAGTCCGAGTAGGTAATAAATGCCCATTTCCAGCAGAGGCCTGCAGAGAAAAGCTCCAGAATTTCCCAGTGATATCTAAGTAATCAGCATTGGCGTACTTATTTTCAACTGAACCCCATTCTTAAAAACTACTGTAGTATTAATGACATTTTGCTGCTGATGCTAATGACATTTGGTGTTTTGGGGAGCTAATAGAATGTAGTTCTTCAAACCTTCCTTTAGAAATTTAAACCAGTTGAGGGATTCCTCACTTTTCATTTCAAATGCACAGTTTCCTCACTCACAAAGGTACTGGATCTTGAGGGGCAATATATATACCCCTCTCCTACCTGGCTTTTCCCAGCAGCCATTGCTGTCACTTGTGACTTATAATGCTTTCTGCCACATGTGTTTTAAATTGTTACCACTTAAAAAAAAAAAAAAAAAAAACAACTTTCTCCCTCAGTGTTGAATTGCCCCAGCAAACTTTGCACCAATTTCTAAATTGGCCTTTTTTGAGGAAATAAGCAATCTCCATTCTCTCTGTCTGTAGTAATCCCCCCCCCATCATCCTATAAGTACCTCTTTTGGCAAGTGATGTGATATTATATTAGAATACAGCAAGTCTGAAATTGCGACTCTGTAGCTCAATCTGTTAAATGCTGTGAAAAACATGCATTTTTGGTCCACATGGTCCTGGGTTCAAATATAGCTGTCTAGCATTTAAAGACCTGTGTACCTTGGTGGGTTAATGCAGTGTGCTGTAGTTGAGAGGGGCCCAGGTTTGAAACTTGGCAGAGGTGTTTATTTCCCAGAGACTAGCCCTTCTATGGAACAGGCTCCCCATCCATGTGAACCAGAGTTCCTCCCTAACCCAATTCAAGTGCAACTTGGACAGTTGGATGGGAAACTGGAAATTCATCCCTGGTTTGGAACCTATGTCTCTAATGGACACAGGTAACCTATAAATGGTTCATCTCCCAGGCCCATGCTTACACTTTATCAAGGGTATCAGAACTTGGCAGAGATTTAGGATGCATGGCTAGGCTTAAAAAGTTTCTTGTGGTTGTTAGCCTCATAAACACCTATGAACCTATAAATAACATATAGCAGTATGCCATAGATAGACAAATCCGGTCAGTGCAGGAGTGCAAGTTAAACTTTGAAGTACATAAAGTATAGCCTGCTCCTCTTAACCCTGTTGTATCCATGTTGATAATGCCAGTCACTTGCATATTATTTGTGAATAATCTCCCTAAGTGGTGATTCTGAATTGCCTAGGGTTGTCCTGCCCATATACTGTTTTTGTCTTGCAGTTCCAGTCACCCATTTAATTTGCCACTCCATTTTGAGAAGGCTAACAATGTGACCATTGTATGATTGACCTCACTTTGTTTGAAGATAAGTGTAGGTATACACTAAAGAGGATAAACCTCACCCTGTAGTTAAAACACTTAATTCACACATAATTTCCCTGAGGATATACCAGTACATCTTTTTCTGCAAAAGGTGAGAACCAAAACACCAGTATTGCTGTCCACCTGTGTCTAGATGTTGGATAAGATAAATTCTACTAACACCAAAATCAACTTGCTGTGCTTATTCAAGTCCAGATGTGGCTTTGCAAAATTAGCACATCCAGTTTAAATTTTCATTATAAAAGTCAAAATTCTGTTTTTTTTTCCCTGTCTTATTAAACCCATTAATGTTCCAAGAGTGCACTTTCATACTTCAGTAATAGTAGAAGAATTTCTTTTGCTAATATATGTTCAGAATATAAGTATGACCTTTTATTTGGCAAATTCTCATGATCTTTACGACTATGCAAGTTCTATCAACACTCGTTTTGGTAAGACTCCCCCACTGATGTCCTGCCCTATGCACTTCATGCAGTGCTAACCAGCTGAGATACAGTATTTGACCACCATCCTGCAAAAAACATTTGTTTAAAAAAAAAATAGAAGACATATTACAACTTGCTAACCAATAAATGATGCTACCTTATATTTGCAGTATTTAACATCCAAAGAGTGAGAAGTATTCCTCCACTTTAGCAGTCTGAAAGTGTTATGGCTGCATTTAGTAACTACCTTGCAGCATAAGTTTACATCTTAATTGCCTGTGTTTGTCGATATGTTATGTTTATATGTAATCAAAGCATACAGCGATCTATCCATACCCACAAAAGATTTAACCACATTGTTACTTACTGTGCTGTTGAGCTACTATCATATGAATGTAACAGTGCTGCTTCTGCTTGGTTGTGTAAACAAAGAAGCCCTGATAAAATTGTGCTGAAGACTGTTAACCTCAGCACTGTAAACAGAAAACAGTTTTAGCAGTCCCAGCCCACAAGTAACCCTAATACAATGACATCCTCTTCAATATTCCCTTTGGAGGACTGTCTCAGTTCCTGATAGGAAATTGTGCAATGTACTGGTTGAATTCTAAGTCCAGATTGAACAGATTTTGTCATGCACAGTAAAAGTTGAGCATTGCTAGATGGTCATTTTATACTACTTTCCACTTTTATATTAATGCCTTTTGTTATGGTATCTTCAAGTCAGTACTTGTGAAAAATAATTAATTCTTTCTGTCTCTGGCTATGTGCATAGTCATGATCTGGCAGTTCTTGAAAGATCATTTAAACCTAGTTACATAGCTTTAATCTCCATTGCTTCCAGAAGTAATATGTTTAATATTGTCTGACATTTACGACTAACTAAACATACAGTGCTGAAAGCTTTCCCTTGAACACTAGCAGACATACTTTATACTACTGACAACCTGACATCAGTCCTGAAGCAACAGCAACCGACGCAGAAATATTAAGACTCTGGTATTCGGGCCGGCCGAGGGGTACCTCGGCAGGGATAACCCAAATGTGATTACTGCAACAGTGAATACACTCGAACATCTACATTTATGGTAAGTGTACACAACTGTACATTTTCAAGCTTAATTCTCAAACTCTTGGCCATTACTGTTGATTGGATTCTTGCTGAAGAAATCTCATAGCATTCTGTGGGTCAAGAAGCACCTTCTGATTATCAGATCTTCCTATTAGCAAGGTAATTCTCCCTAAAACAGTCTCGTCTGTTTAAACTCCCTGACATCTCCACTAAATTCCTCAATAAGTAGTCTCCATATTTCTGCAGTGTAAGCATTCTACAAAAAGTAGCTTTTCTCAGCAATTTTGTATGCGTTTCCAGGATGCCAAATTACTGTTAAGAACTGCTCCATTAATGCAAAGGATTCCAGTGAGAACATAGTTCCAAGTCTGTTTACCTGGCCTAGAGCCTCAGACTAAAATACTTTGTGTCCTTCCACTTTCTCTCTCTCCCCTCATCCCCTTACTACTCTTACGGCTGACTCACTTAGCCAGGACTACTGGGTGCTGCCCAGCAAAACAGGGCCAGTCATAGCTTTCCACTTGCTCAGGAATGCCAGTTATTTAGATGTTTTTCCTCCTAGCCCTGTTGTCAGAGTCTGGATGTCATTAGTAATCTTCAGTTTGTCTTCCACAGCCACAAGACTCTCTTTAAGAGACGTGTTCTGATACTGCCGCCATGAGGTGGAATTCTAATGTCCCGAGATCTTTTCATCTGTTATCCTACATAGGGCGGCCACGGTGGTGCAGCGGTTAGCATTGCCGCCTCACAGCAAGAGGTTCTCCGGTTCGATTCTCTGCTGGGGTGCCTCCTGTGCAGAGTCTGCATGTCCTCCCTGTGGTCGCGTGGGTTTCCTCCGGGTGCGCTCCGGTTTCCTCCCACATCCCAAAGATATGCAGTAGGTGGATTGGACACTCTAACTTGTCCCCAGGTGTGAGTGTGTGCGTGTGTGTGCCTTCTGTGGAAGGTTGGGCGCCGGGCTGGCAACGCGACACTGAAAAACACCACTGCCAGTCATGAGCGGACAGATGATCTGCTGTGGCGACCCCTAACCGGGAAAAGACGAAAGAAGAAGAATCATCCTAGCTTCTGCTAACTGAGGCAAAGATAAAATTCCCCAATTTTACATTTACTTTTTTGGTATCTCCATTGTCCCTTTGCAGTTACATCAGTAGAGGCCCTAAGGGCAGCTTAGGAATTATCTTATGTCATTCTCTTGCACTACATTTGTTTTTGGACTCCATTTAGATCATCAGAAGAAACCACTAGGCGGGCACTACTTAACATCATTGCTTCTCTCTGTGGAGCTATGCTTTCTTTATTTAATTGCCTAGGGCATCAATAGTCAATGCAGATACCAAAGCTATGAAAAGAACGACAAATTTGGAGATATACAATAAAAAAAAAATAGTTTTGAATATTATGGGACCATTCTTCCTGTAATGTGCCATGCCATAAGATTTCATGCTAGTCTGGTAATGCGCAGTGTCTTTTGTTTTCTTGGTTTTTTTTGTATTATTTTGCCATTGCAGTCTGTTGACCATCGGCCGTCTCACAGCCCATTGGCCTGTATGTTCCCCATCACCAGGGTGAGAGTCAACTGGGAGGCCATCACCTATAAAGCAGCCAGGGGTTATTCTCATTTTTCTTGTTTTCTCCTTGCTTATAGCTTTAGTATATGTGCATGGAAATACTCTCAAAGCATCCCTACCTCTCCCGTCGCAGAGTGAGCAGTAGTGTGTCCAATCCCTACCAAACAAATCGCATCAACCACTGGGCCCTCAAATGCATGCAAACCTCTCTTACCCCCTTCACTCCATCTTTTTGCCTGGCTGTTACAGTGCCAGAGCCACTAACTGAACCCCGGTCATTATGGATGCCATCAGGGCTCCATTTTTTTGCAGTGTGGATCCTTGCTTCTATCAGAAGTGTAGTCTTCCCCAACAATGCCATTGTTTTAGATGAGAAAGGTAGTCAGAGTTAAGATATAGAAAGGATGACTGAAGAAGAGGATGTCGCTGCATAGGATATGAATTTCTTATACTTTTCAGCAGTAAATGCCTGAGCATTTTGTCTTTGGTGCTACAGTTTAATCCAGAAGATTATTTGTGAACTTCTAAAAAACTTAATTCTGTAGTTCTAGGTTTGATTCTAGTAGTCTCCATTTACTTTCTTTGCAACTTTTGAGAAAGTCAGTTAACCATACACTGCTTCCTGCTCTCACACCTGAAAAGAGGTGATTGCAGCTAATGGTTTCAATTAGCAAAGAAAGTTGCACCTTTGCCAGGTGAGAGAGAAACCTTTTTTTGTAAACTTACAAGGGCAATGAAGTGTAATGCTGGTTTGTTTGCAGTACAGTTGTCCTTACAAAAATATATGGAAATTTTAAGAGAAACTATTTATTTGTACATCAACACTAACCATAGGTGAAAGCAGTTTGCTGCTCATGGTAGTATATATTCCAGATGCTGAAATTATGGTTTGAATTGTTTCAAGCCATCTTTGCTTCAGTAAGATAAGTCTCTGATTTACTTAACTCTGCTAAAGTATTATTTGGACTGAGAGGTTAATTTTATTTTCGTATTGGTCATAGAACTCTGTTGTTGAGCACTAACTGCTCGTTTTTTTTTTTCTTTCCCTAGTGTTGATGGTTACTTCTGATACTGGAAAGCATACTTGGGAGGCTTGATTGGAAAGCATACTTGGGAGGCTTGATTGGTACCTATCTGAAATGAAGTTGCATATCAGCTTGAAAGAGACTGTAACCCTAATGTTAAAGGCCTGCAGGAATTTTTTGTCAAAAGTACTCCAGGTGTTAACAGACTGCACAACCATTATGTGTTGGATAAACAGGGTTGTGTTAGATCTTAGCTTTGTCAGTTAACTGCAAGTTTTTGAGTTAGTATTGGATATGCACCTGAATATTATTAGCAGTCATTCATCTACCAAAAAGTGTCCTGGCAGATTAAATCACAGGATGCATTCACACCCCTGATAGTCTTTTGAGGCCTCCAGGCTCCCAGTATCTGTGTGGGGCATACTGATGGTGAACTTGTTCACATCTTGCTTGACTATGAAGCTCCTGAGGTTTTGCTCAAGGCAGCAAAATTCTCTTAACTAGCAAATGTGTCTCTCTCCATTATGCACTCCTAATACTAGTTAAGACGTTTTTTCTAAAGCCCAGAAAAAAAGGCTTCTAATTCTCACTGTCTGTTCCTGGTGTAGTTTTCCTTGCTTCTAAATAGTATAAAACAGTTTATTCCATTTCTCTCAGTAAGGAACCTGTGATCCATCAAGAAGGGCCAGTATTGCATATTTCTGTTTTTCTATCTGCATCTTGCTGTGCGAGACTAGATATTCTGTAGGAAACTCTCCTTTTGGTGAAAAGTAATGTAGTCTCTTTATAGTTTACTGTTTCTACTGTCTTAAGACTACCTCACTAATCATCTTGAATTAGAACCCTCGTTGTCTGTAATGGGAACTAGACTTCAGTTTTTATTCTGGTAATCTGAGGTCATGTTACCAGTCATTTTCAACCAGCAGGGTTTAGTTGCAGACTCTGGTCAGCCTGCCTTTGAGACTTTACCTAGATTGCCAACTCATTTCCCTAATCCCATAATGTTTTTGCCTGTCTCCATATTTCTGTTGCTAGTCTTAGCTTGCAGCAGAAGCTTGAGATGATCCCAGATCTCCAGAGTGAATTTCTTTGTTAATATCTTCTGATAAAGATCGACTTTTTTTATTTTATTTTTTTAATAAGAAACATCTTTATTAAATTGTCATGCATGACACAGGCATTATATAAATGGAAATAAACCATACCGACAATCTCATTTGCAAACATTATACATCACAAGCCATGCCGACATAACTGTAGCTGCAAACATTATGCATCACTTATAATATATCTAGTCATTGTCAGTCACCATTACATAGCTCATTCAATTCCTGTCCTCTTTTAAATCTCGTTCCTCCTCTGCATGTATAGATCCCACACTACCCATTTTTTCCTTTGTAATTAGCTCCTCCCCTTTTCTAAAGACCCCAATTCCAGTTGTTTAATCTCTGTTACTATTTTTGCTACTTCTAGTAAAGTTGGCTTAGACTTTGATTTCCATTTTCTACTAATTGCTGTTTTGGCAGCCATCATAATTAGACCCAGCAAGGCCTTACTATGTCTAGGCAATTTCAATTCTGTGTCATAGCTCAAACAAATAATTTCCTTAGTTACACTAATTTGCTCACCCAGCATCTCTGACAGAACAGTCTGGAGGGAATCTTTAAAGTCTGCCAACTCATTACATTTTCAGAAAATATGTTCCCAGTTACCTCTTTTTCCCCATCACACATCCAACATTTGCTGTCTACCTGAAGAAAGATTCTTTAAAGTCTACTTAGGGTATAAAAATACTTGTGTAAACACTTCCAAGCAAAGATCCTAAGTTTTCTAGACTTTGTTGCATATTTGGAAGACATACCTTTATCTCCCCCATTGTTTCTTTGTGAATTGCTTATCCATTTTCTCTTCCCAATCCTTTTTAACCTCCGATTGATTCTTATAGTTAACATGTCATATTTTATATGCTGTACTAATTATTCCTTCCTTAATGGCAACTTCTGTTCTAGATTCTTCTAAAAACTCTACAAGTGCTGGTCTTTCATTTAGTACCCCCCTATTTCTTTGTTTGCCTGTAGTTTGATATCAATCCTTGATAGGGAAAGCATTCTTTTACCTGCAGTCCAAATATGTTCTTCGCATCTTCCCATTCTATTACCGTTCCCTCTCTAGTTATTTGTTCCCAATACCTTGGTTCCTTTGCCAATTTTCTCCAATAAATTACAACCCACTCTTGCCTATTGTCTTTGCCATTAATTGCAGACATCCCTATCAGCAGAATTTCCTTTCTCCATTCTTTTGTTGGCCTAGTTCTTAGAATACTTTTTGCTACTTTGTGAATGTAATATTCTGTATGGTTATTGTTCTCCTTAAAGGTCTGCATACTAAATCCCAGTCTCTTCTAGTTTCTTGACCCCCCCCGTTTCATCATCATCTTTTTCCACTTTGAATTATGGTTTTCTGCTTGTGCTATGATTAAGAGTCTTAACTGTGTTGCTCTGAAATACTCCTTCAAATCAGGTAACCCCAATCCGTCCTATTCTGTTGGCAGAATAATTTTATCCCACTTGACTCTTGCCGTCTTCCTTTCCTAGATAAAATCCTTCAGCTCTTTAATTGCTATCCACAAATTCTCCTCTGGTTGATAAAAATATGCCTGACCTGTGTATGAGACTAAAGGGACTATAAAAATATTTTAACTGCTTGCAGCTTACTATCGATATCCATATAGCAGAGCTTCCATTTTCTCAGTTTTTGTATTATCTTTTGTTTAGTCTCTTCCCACTTTTTCCTTAACTGCCACACTGGAATCATTTTTAATCCATACTCCTAAATACCTCATTTTATCATGTCCCCATAAGTATGGATATTGCTGAACCAATATGTATGTTGGTACATAATTTACCGCTGTTGCCTTTGTTTTAACTTCATTAATTTTAACTGTCTGAATATGATCCACAGCAGCATAATGTCCCTTTCTGGTTTTGTCAGGTGTATTTCTGGTTTTGTCAGGTGTACAGTAATGTCATCTGCAAATAGAGACAGCTTTTCTTGACTACCATACTAATTATATCCTTTAATTTTGGAGTTCCTTATTTTCTTTGCCAGTGGTTTTAAATATAATGCAAATGTATTTATTTATTTAACATTTGATGTGAAGTTGTTCTGTCTCGCCTTCATTCTTACTGATGGGTTTGGAGCTGATCCTCAGCAACAAATCGGCCAAATGCAAAAGCTTGAGGTCTTCAACTACCCAAATTTTTTTTGAATTTTTCTTTTGTTAATTTTCTTTTTTTGATAAAAAGGTTTTTTTTCGCCCCCTTTTTTTATTTTTTATTTTTTTTTTAATTTAAAAGAAATTTTTTTAAATCTTTTTTTTAAATTTTTTTTTCTTTTTTTCCCCCCCCCCCAATTTGAACCAAAAAAGGGGCCAAAAAAAAAAAAAAAAAAAAAAAAAATCTTTTTTAAATAAAAATAAATAAACCATTCCCCAAATTATTTTGCAAACCCAATTTTTTCCGATGGGACATAATTTACCCCTTTTTTTTTTCCTTAAATTTTTTTTAACCTTCCATTAATTTTTTTAAACTTTTCCTTTATGAATAGATCCCACACTAACCCTTTTTTTTTGTAATTACCCCTTTTTCCCCAATTCCATTTGTTTAACCCTTTTTAACAAATTTTTTTTTATTTCCTATAAATTTTTTAATTTGGATTTCCCATTTTCTTTTCCCGGGGTTTTAAATAAAATTTCCCCAAAATTTTATATTTAAAATTTAAATTTGGGGAATTTTTTCCTTTTCCCCTTTATTCACTAATTTTCCCCCCCCAAAAAATTCTAAAAGAAAACGGAGGGCCCTTAAAAAGGTTTTCCAAACTAACTTTTCCGGTATTTCCCCAAATTTACCCTTTTTCCCCATCACAAAAAAACCAGTTTCTCCGGAAAGATTTTTAAATTTCTTGGGGAAAAAATATTTTAAAAATTTTAAGGATTAAGTTTTTTTAGATTTGGATTTTGGAAGAATAAATTGTTTCTTTTAATTTGTTTAAAAATCCTTTCCTTCCCTTTTTTTTAAACCCTTCCTTTATTTTTAGTTCTTGCATATTTTTTGGGGTTGTCTAATTATTTTTTAATAAATTTTTTGATTTTTAAAAATTTAAATTTTTTATTTATATATTTTTTTTTTTATTTATATAATTTATAAAAAATTTTTTATATAAATATTTTTTATTTATTTATTATTTTTATTATTTTTAATATTTTTTTAATTTTTTAATAAATTAAAATTTTATTTTTTTTAAAATTTGGAAATTATAAAATTTTTTTATTTTTTTTGGCCTTTTCAAAATTTTTTTGCTTCTTTTAATTTAATATTTTATTTATTTTTAAATTATATAAATATTTTTATTTTTATTTTATATATTTTTATTTAAATATGTTTTTTTTGTATATTAAATTTAATTTTTTAAATATTTTAAATATAAGTTATTTTTTGGGCAAAAAAACCCCCCAACCCCGCCCCCCCAGAAAAACCCACTCAACACCACAAACCCCGGTTAAAAAAAATACCTATGTTATAATAAAATAAAAAATTTTTTAAAATGCGAAATTATATATATATATAAATTATTTTTATTTTTATTATCTTTTGTTTATTTTATTTTTTTAATCCACACAACATTTTTAATATATAAATATATTTTATTTTCCCCCAATAAGTATAAAATTTAAAATATGTATTTTAATATGTTTCCCTTTTTTTAATTATTAATTTTAATTTAATATGATAAGCACAAAATTTTTTCGGTTTTTATTATTTCCCTTTTTTATGTAATAATGCTTGCAAATAAAATTTTTTATAATAAAATTTTATATTTAATTTATTCCTTATTTTTTATTTTAAAAATAAAATCCAAATGTATTTATTTATTTAAATTTATTAATTTTTTGTTATTCTTATGATTTTATATTAAAAAATAAATCAAATTATTTAATATGTTATTATATATAAAATTTGTTAATTTTAAGTTGGGCCAAAAATTTTTATATTTATATTTCTTAATTGTTATATTATATATATTATGTTATATATATATTATTATATATATATGTTTTATATAAAAAGTATAATTTTAATATATATATACATATATTTTGATATATTATATATATTATATATATATAATATGTATATATATAATATTATATATAAAATGATATATATATATATATATATATATATATATATATATATATATATATATATATATATATATATATATATATTTTATATATATATATATATATATATATATATATATATATATATATATATATATATATATATATATATATATATTATATATATATAGATATATAATATATTTTTATATATATATATATATATATATATATGTGTTTTATATATATATATATTTTAAATTTTATATATTTATATATATAAAATTTTGTATATATATATATATATATATATATATATATATTATATATATATATATATTATTATATATATTTCATATATAATATATATATATATATTTTTGTGTATATATATATATATATACATATATACATATATATATATATATATATATGTATATATATATATATATATATATATATTATATATATATTATTATATATTTTATATATATATATATATATTTTATATATATAAAAATGATATATATAAAAGAATAATAAAATATAATAATATTAAAATTATATAAAAAAAAATTAAATAAAATAGGGCAATAATAAAAAAATGTAAAAAAACAATACAAATCCCCATTGACAAACACACAAACCCCCCTGACATGCAAACACAAAATATGCACAATACAACAAACCCCATAGGCACTTTAAATCCCCGGGGCCAAAAAAATTATACCATAAACAAAATATGAAACACACAAGAATTTGAACAAAACTGAAATGAAAAAGCAACAAAACAAAAATATATCCCTGCAAAAAAAAACAAATATAAATTAGTTTTTAATACGAAAAAAAATTTTAATAGCAAAACAACAAATATATATAATAATATATATTTTTGAAAAAAACATAGCATATATTATATATATTATTTTTAATATAATTTTTGTGTGTTTCTATATATATATATATATATATTTTATTTTTATATATAATTTTATTTTTATTTTTAAATAATATATATATATAATATATATATATATTATATATATATATATATATATATTTTTATTTTATATATTTTATATGTATATATTTTATATGTTATAAAATATATATAAAATATATATATATATATTGTTTATTATATAAAATTTTATATATATATATATGATATATATTTATATATATATGTATTGTATATATATATTTTATATATATATATATATATATATATATATATATATATTTTTTTATATATATATATTATATATATCATATATATATTATATAATTATTTTATATATATTATATATATATATAATATATATAAAATAATTTTTTTATATATATATATATGTATATATATATATGCATATGTTTGTGTGTGTGTGGTATATATATATTATATATATTTTTGTACATTATATTTAAAATATTTTATTTTTTAATATATATGTTTTTTATATATATATATATATATTTTAATATTATATAAATAAAACCCCCAAAAAAAAAAAATATATATAAAAAAAGAAAAAAATAAAAAAATAAAATAATTGAAAAAAAATAAGCAAAAAAAAGAATTCAAAACACAAAAATGTGTGATATGTGTAAAAAATATGTAAAAAAAGTGAAAAAACCAATTAATTTTGCATAAAAAAAAAAAAAAAATTTTAAAATTGGGGTAAAAAAAAATAAAATGAAAATTATATATACATACATATATAAAATTTGGGCATATATATCTTTGGTGTTGTGTGTGTGTATATATGAATATACTAAAAACATAACACACAAAAAATATTATATAAATATATTTTTTTTATATAAAATTAATATATATATATATTTTTATATATATATATATATATTTTATATGGGGATGATATATATAAATATATATATTATATTTTGGTGTAAAATGTATATATATTATTTTTAAAATTTTTTATATTATATATATGATATGTGTGTATTATATATATTTTATTTTTATATTAATGTATAATAATATATAATATTATATGTGTGCAGGAAAAAAAAAAAACCCCGTGTGTGATATATATATATAATAAAATATATAATATATATGGCAGGAAAAAACAGTTTTTTGTGTTTTTAATATATATTTTATATATATAGTCAATTTAATTTTATATAAATATGGTGTGTGTGTGATTTTATATATTATTATTAGGTTATATATATATAAAAAAAAATTTTAAAATATATATATATGCCATATATGAAATGTATAAAATTTTTATTTTATATATATATATTTTTAATAAAAATAGTATAAAAGAAATGAAACATATTGTGTAAAAAATTGATTGTGAATTTAAAAAATTGGAATTTAATTATTAAATATGCAAAATAATTAAATTAAATGGGTTTTGGGGAAATAATATAAAAAATATATATTTTATGATATATAATATATATATATATATATATTTTTTGTGTGTGTGAAAAGGGTATTTATATATATATATATATAATATATTTGGTTGTGTTTTATAAAATATATAAAAATTTTTTATATATATATTTTTAAATTTGTTTTATATTATATATATATATATATATATATTTTTGGTGTGTGTGTGTGTATATATATATATATATATTTTGTGTTTTTATATATATTTTTATATATATTATTAAAATATTTTTAATATATATATATATATATTTTTATAAAATATTTTATATATGTGTGTGTGTGTGTAATATAAAAATATATATTTTATATATTTTAAATTTATATATATATTTTTTTATATTAATATATAATATTTTTAATATATTTTAAAAAAATTTTTACTTTTGTGTTTTTTTTTTAAATGCCTGGTTTTTTAAAAAAACTCTTTTTTTCTTAAGCCTTTTTTTTAGGGCTTTTTTCCAGTGTGCCTTTAGACTGTTTATCTAGCCTGTTAAAATTAGATAGAATAAGTTTTATACAAGTGTGTTAGTGGTTGTTTCTTGTGGACTGTCGTTATGTCTCAGCAGGAAAAAAGTGTAAATATAAATCTGGTTTTAAAAAATGTCCTAAATGTGGCCAAAAGATGTCCATCAGTGATGGACACTCTGAGTGCGTTTACTCTTTTGGTGAGGTTCATCTTCAAGAGTATTGCTCAATATGCCACTCCTTTAGTTCCAGGGTGGTGCATGAACAAGCAAACTTATAGCAAGGGGATTGATAAAGCCCTCTTTCCAGGAATCACTAGAACGAAAACATACAACTCCAAAACCAGTAGCAATAGAAAACACCAAAAATTCCAAAAAGTCTAGTGATAGGATGGAAAAACTTTAATCCATATAATGCATATGTCCTGGTACCTCGGCAATTCGCCTTCAGTGGAACAAACAATCATGTAAACCCATCTTTTAAATACACACATCAGTTCAATATTTCATTAACTTATTAACTCTTCAGTCACCATATATCAAAAATATTAATACATGAACTTCTAAAAATACATCCAAAACACAAAATGTGATAAATACATATACAAAAAAACTACACTATATCAAATATATCAATTTATATGTATACGTATACAATTTAAATAAATAAATTGAAAAACTAACTGTATAATTAAACCACTATCCAAATTCATCCCTCTGGGATGTAAAGTATGATATCCCAAAATCATTTTATATTCTAATCTACTCAATTCAACCTTAAAGTTGCCAACATGAAAATGTGGTCTAGCCAACACACTGTAAAAAAAAACCCTTCTATGTTACCATTATGCATATTAACAAAATGTGATGCCACAGGACTATCCATATTACCCCTCCTAATATCCCCTAAATGTTCCAAAATACGCACCTTCACTTTCCTAGTGGTTTGTCCAATATACCATTTGGGTGTAATACAATTACACCCCAAAATATAGATGACCCCAGAAGACAGGCAATTAAATTTCTCGAAGGCCAAATAACTTTTTCCATTTATTTTTGTTCCATGCAAATTTCTTACTTTATCACAAACCAAAAAAACCACAACTTTGCATGCCAACATTACTGTCTACAGAATATTCCAATTTTTTATTCAACAGTTCTTTCAAACTATTGTACCTCCCATAAGAAAAAATAATACGCTTAGGAAACAAATACCCAAATTGAGCATCATCACAGACAGCATGCCATAAATTCCTAAGAATATTTTCAACCATGGTAGAAAAATTGGAATATCTGGATACAAAAAATATATCTTCCTGCACAGTAGTAGTCAGTGGCTGATCCCAAAACGTATAACCTCCTCTTCTGCAAGCTCCCCTTCTAGATCCTATGGCTCCACATAATCTGTTTTTAATCTCAAAAAGAGATGCTCTCTCATACCCTCTGGATGAAAGCCTAGTGACTATTTCGTCACAGGCTTCATCCCATAAATTCTGATCCGAGGTATTCCTTAGAATTCTTTTGAATTCTCCTTCCGGAAGAGCCTTTATCAAATGGGGAGGATGTATACTACTGGCATGCAAAAAGTTGTTGACCGCTGTAGGTTTCCTGAATGGTTTGTGTTGAATCACATTATCCTTGCCTATATAAAACTCCACATCCAAAAAAGGTAAAGCCTTTTAAAAAGGTCTGGGTGATGAACTTCAACCCATGAATATTACCATTCAGATCATCCATGAAGTTGTCAAACAAAACAAACAAAAACCCCCACAAACAAAAAAAGATCATCAATCTAGCGTCTATAAAAGACCACATTATTCACAAAAAATCTGTTTTGAAACATAAATTCTTTTTCAAATTCACCCATGTAAATGATCATAAGTGGGGGGAAAAGCTGCCCCATAGCAGTTCCCTTTAACCTGCAGAAAGAAG
Organism: Protopterus annectens; assembly: GCF_019279795.1. Lineage (NCBI taxonomy): Eukaryota > Metazoa > Chordata > Ceratodontiformes > Protopteridae > Protopterus > Protopterus annectens. The sequence continues at coordinate 1,190,992,311 of NC_056731.1, read as the reverse complement.
TAATTTTTCCACCTGAAATAATTGTGTGTCAAACTAAACTCCAATAGACACATCAAAAACATGGTACGAGGCCCTTCTCCCATCATTTTACTCATTGCCTCAATACCCCACCTTTTATTTATATTGGTATATAAAGAGCATACATCGACAGTTGCCCAATAAAAGTCTTCCTTCCACTCTACCCCACATAACGCATGACACATCTCTTCAGTATTTTTTTACATGGGAACAGACTCTGGAAAGATATTTTTTAAAATGAAAATCCAAAAATAGATTCACTCTTTCAATAAAAGAGCCTATTCCGGACACAATGGGCCTTCCTGGAGGATCTGTCATGCTTTTGTGTATTTTGGGGATAAATATACATCTTCCAAGACATCTTCTGGGTCATTGGAGCCGAAGAAAAGTTTGACTAGTAAATCCAGGGTTGAAAATCCATCAACCTTGGTGCCACTAGCTTTGGAGCCGAGGGTTGTTGGTAGGAGCCGGTCCCCGGTATTGGAGCCGATATCTCCTACCTTGAAGTCTCCAGTATTACAATCAGTGGCCTCTTCTGTGACATCTTCTCGGTCCTCAAGACTTTCAGACATGGATGTGGATTGTGTGGTGCAGAGGCTTTTGCAGACACCAGTGCTGGGCAAGCTGTTGTCGTGACTGACCCCTGGGGCTTTGGAACTGACCAGAATCCTCCCTCCTACTACTATTCCTCCTTCAATCTGACTCGAGGATTCAGAGCTGGAGTAATTGGAGCTGATGATTGTGGAACTCTTGGAAACTGGCACCTGCTCCAGGATTATCGGTTCTGACTACTCAGACTTCCTTGGTGCTGAATGAGGAGTCTAGGAGCCGACACTCACCAGTTGGGTCCTGGGAGGATAGTCAAACAGATATTTTGGTTAAGACTTTGCCTTTGGGGGGGTGAGTTCGGTGCCTACCTCTGGCACAGAGCCCACCATTTTGGTGCTGAGGGAATCTCCTGCTTCTTCAGATTCAGGGTTCCTTCCCCATCGAGCAGGGGGGCCCTTTTATGCCATGAGGAGGGTTTTGTCCCCTCTGGTATCCACATCATCAGGACCAGCAACCTCCTTCCCCAAAATGCTTGTATCTACCTCTGCTTCACAGATTCCACAAAAGCGTAGAGTCCCAGACCCTCAGGATGCCCCATTGGGTGAGCCCTGCTCTTCCGAGGCCTTACCAGAAGCTCCCACTGAGGAGGTTCTTAGGAAGAGGCTATGCAAGAGGAAGTATCTGGACTCCTGTCAGGAACTGACTTTGGATGATTCAGAAGATATTTCCCTTCATGGATATCTTAGAGATTCTCAAGCAGAGGGGTGATTGACTCATCGTCAGTAGATTTGATCGCCTGCCAGTCTACCTGGAGGTTTTTGGGTCTCAGCCCTCCACCTCTTGGGTATCTCCACCTTTCGATGAACTCATGGACCTGATTTGTCAAAAGGCATGGGAGTCTTCAGACACAGTGGAACCTGTCCCTAGGGGGCCTAATAAGTTTATTACCTCACCATAGGACAAGGCTTTTCTCACCAAAGGAGACCCTGTTGATGTAATGGTGGTAGCGGCAGCCACCAAGGAGGAGTTGTCCAAAACTTCAATGTTGGTTCATCCACCGAGTAAAGATTTGGGGGTCATGAACAGATATGGAAAGCGCAAGTTTACTTCAGCGAATTTTGCTCTTTAGGTCACTGAATTATTTGATGCATTTCACTAGATTGCAGGAGGTAGTCTACAGGGTTCAGTAGCTCCGGGGGTCTTGGAGAAAATATCCTCACAGCTGTACACACTGAATTCCCTAACAAACTTGTCCATGCATCTGTTTTCGTACGCAGCTGATGGAGTGAGCAAAAGCAGGCAGGCCTAAATGTGGCCAAAAGATGTCCATCAGTGATGGACACTCTGAGTGCGTTTACTCTTTTGGTGAGGTCCACCTTCAAGAGGATTGCTCAATATGCCACTCCTTTAGTTCCAGGGTGATGCATGAACAAGCAAACTTATAGCAAGGGGATTGATAAAGCCCTCTTTCCAGGAATCACTAGAACGAAAACATACAACTCCAAAACCAATAGCAATAGAAAACACCAAAAATTCCAAAAAGTCTAGTGATAGGATGGAAAAACTTTAATCCATATAATGCATATGTCCTGGTACCTCAGCCATTCGCCTTCAGTGGAACAAACAATCATGTAAACCCATCCTTTAAATACACACATCAATTCAATATTTCATAAACCTATTAACTCTTCAGTCACCAAATATCAAAAATATTAATACATGAACTTCTATATATACATCCAAAACACAAAATGTGATAAATACATATATAAAAAAACTACACTATATCAAATATATAAATTTATATGTATACAATTTAAATAAATAAATTGAAAAACTAACTATATAATTAAACCACTATCCAAATTCATCCCTCTGGGATGTAAAGTATGATATCCCAAAATCATTTTATATTCTAATCTACTCAATTCAACCTTAAAGTTGCCAACATGAAAATGTGGTCTAGCCAACACACTGTAAAAAAACCCTTCTATGTTACCATTATGCATATTAACAAAATGTGATGCCACAGGACTATCCATATTACCCCTCCTAATATCCCCTAAATGTTCCAAAATACGCACCTTCACTTTCCTAGTGGTTTGTCCAATATACCATTTGGGTGTAATATAATTACACCCCAAAATATAGATGACCCCAGAAGACAGGCAATTAAATTTCTCAAAGGCCAAATAACTTTTTCCATTTATTTTTGTTCCATGCAAATTTCTTACTTTATCACAAACCAAACAGCGGCCACAACTTTGCATGCCAACATTACTGTCTACAGAATATTCCAATTTTTTATTCAACAGTTCTTTCAAACTATTGTACCTCCCATAAGAAAAAATAATACGCTTAGGAAACAAATACCCAAATTGAGCATCATCACAGACAACATGCCATAAATTCCTAAGAATATTTTCAACCATGGTAGAAAAATTGGAATATCTGGATACAAAAAATATATCTTCCTGCACAATAGTAGTCAGTGGCTGATCCCAAAACTTGTAACCTCCTCTTCTGCAAGCTCCCCTTCTAGATCATATGGCTCCACATAATCTATTTTTAATCTCAAAAAGAGATGCTCTCTCATACCCTCTGGATGAAAGCCTAGTGACGATTTCGTCACAGGCTTCATCCCATAAATTCTGATCCGAGGTATTCCTTAGAATTCTTTTGAATTCTCCTTCTGGAAGAGCCTTTATCAAATGGGGAGGATGTATACTACTGGCATGCAGAAAGTTGTTGACCGCTGTAGGTTTCCTGAATGGTTTGTGTTGAATCACATTATCCTTGCCTATATAAAACTCCACATCCAAAAAAGGTACGTTACTTAAAGAGGTCTGGGTGATGAACTTCAACCCATGAATATTACCATTCAGATCATCCATGAAGTTGTCAAACAAAACAGTGTCACCCCTACAAACAAAAATAAGATCATCAATCTAGCGTCTATAAAAGACCACATTATTCACAAAAAATCTGTTTTGAAACATAAATTCTTTTTCAAATTCACCCATGTAAATGACTGCATAAGTGGGGGCAAAAGCTGCCCCCATAGCAGTTCCCTTAACCTGCAGAAAGAAGTAATTTTTCCACCTGAAATAATTGTGTGTCAAACTAAACTCCAATAGACACATCAAAAACATGGTATGAGGCCCTTCTCCCATCATTTTACTCATTGCCTCAATACCCCACCTTTTATTTATATTGGTATATAAAGAGCATACATCGACAGTTGCCCAATAAAAGTCTTCCTTCCACTCTACCCCACATAACGCATGACATATCTCTTCAGTATTTTTTTACATGGGAACATACTCTGGAAAGATATTTTTTTAAAATGAAAATCCAAAAATAGATTCACTCTTTCAATAAAAGAGCCTATTCCGGACACAATGGGCCTTCCTGGAGGATCTGTATTGCTTTTGTGTATTTTGGGGATAAATATACATCTTCCAAGACATCTTCTGGGTCATTGGAACCGAAGAAAAGTTTGACTAGTAAATCCAGGGTTGAAAATCCATCAACCTTGGTGCCACTAGCTTTGGAGCCGACGGTTGTTGGTAGGAGCCGGTCCCCGGTATTGGAGCCGATATCTCCTACCTTGAAGTCTCCAGTATTACAATCAGTGGCCTCTTCTGTGACATCTTCTCGGTCCTCAAGACTTTCAGACATGGATGTGGATTGTGTGGTGCATAGGCTTTTGCAGACACCAGCGCTGGGCAAGCTGTTGTCATGACCGACCCCTGGGGCTTTGGAACTGGCCAGAATCCTCCCTCCTACTACTATTCCTCCTTCAATCTGACTCAAGGATTCAGAGCTGGAGTAATTGGAGCTGATGATTGTGGAACTCTTGGAAACTGGCACCTGCTCCAGGATTATCGGTTCTGACTACTCAGACTTCCTTGGTGCTGAATGAGGAGTCTAGGAGCCGACACTCACCAGTTGGGTCCTGGGAGGATAGTCAAACAGATATTTTGGTTAAGACTTTGCCTCTCGGGGCTTTGGCGTGGGTGAGTTCGGTGCCTACCTCTGGCACAGAGCCCACCATTTTGGTGCTGAGGGAATCTCCTGCTTCTTCAGATTCAGGGGTTCCTTCACATCAGAGCAGGGGGGCCTTTGATGCCATGAGGAGGGTTTTGTCCCCTCTGGTATCCACATCATCAGGACCAGCAACCTCCTTCCCAAAGTGCTTGTATCTACCTCTGCTTCACAGATTCCACAAAAGCGTAGAGTCCCAGACCCTCAGGATGCCCCATTGGGTGAGCCCTGCTCTTCCGAGGCCTTACCAGAAGCTCCCACTGAGGAGGTTCTTAGGAAGAGGCTATGCAAGAGGAAGTATCTGGACTCCTGTCAGGAATCTGTCACTTCAGACACTGACTTGGATGATTCAGAAGATATTTCCTTCATGGATATCTTAGAGATTCTCAAGCAGAGGGGTGATTGACTCATCATCAGTAGATTTGATCACCTGCCAGTCTACCTGGAGGTTTTTGGGTCTCAGCCCTCCACCTCTTGGGTATCTCCACCTTTCGATGAACTCATGGACCTGATTTGTCAAAAGGCATGGGAGTCTCCAGACACAGTGGAACCTGTCCCTAGGGGGCCTAATAAGTTTATTACCTCACCATAGGACAAGGCTTTTCTCACCAAAGGAGACCCTGTTGATGTAATGGTGGTAGCGGCAGCCACCAAGGAGGAGTTGTCCAAAACTTCAATGTTGGTTCATCCACTGAGTAAAGATTCGAGGGTCATGAACAGATATGGAAAGCGCAAGTTTACTTCAGCGAATTTTGCTCTTTAGGTCACTGAATTATTTGATGCATTTCACTAGATTGCAGGAGATAGTCTACAGGGTTCAGTAGCTGCGGGGGTCTCGGAGAAAATATCCTCACAGCTGTACACACTGAATTCCCTAACAAGCTTGTCCATGCATCTGTTTTCGTACGCAGCTGATGGAGTGAGCAGAGCAGCAGGTACAGGAATTGCCCTTCGGAGACATTCCTGGATGCACTTATGTCCCTTTGCGGAGCCCTTTAAGTCATCCTTTATCAACACCCCTTTCGATGGCTCATCTCTTTTTGGACCTAAAGTGAAAGAAACGCTTACCAGGAGTGAACAAGATGGAAAGAGACTGTCTGCCATTGGAGTCCATTTTTCCACACCTACCAGACGTTCCTCCCAAAGGAAGAAAGATGTGGTTCCTTAAAACTCAAGGAACCTTTCAGGACACTTGTGCTGAACCCCCCTCCAGAGGTAGAGGAGGGGGTAATAATGGAAGTAATGGTAATAACGCCATCCACGCAGCAGAGGGGATCTGCAGAACCAGGGTGAGAGAGATCAGTTCTTTGGGAAACCCTATCAGCGCTCCTGAGAGGAGGCCTGCCTGTCCTCCTCTGCAGTCGGAGGATGCTTATCTTATCTTACCCACACACCTGGCTAAAAATAACAAGACAGCTGAGTACAAAGCATCATATCCAGAGGTTACTTTTTTCCCTTTTCCACCCTACCTCCCTCAATAAGAAAAATCCTGGGCATTCCACCCAGTCACAGGGAACAAGCAACCATAGAAATTCAAAGGTTGCTACAAAAAAAGTCATCCAGCCAGTCCCCGCAGACCAGATAGGATCCAGAACTTACTCAAGGTTCTTTTTAATTCTAAAGAAAACTGGGAACTGGAGGTCCATTTTGGATCTCAGCAGATTAAACAAATCTGTGAAGAAGACAAAGTTCCAGATGGTTACATTGCAGTTGATACTTCCTTTTCTAGGAAAAGAATTGGATGTGCTTGATAGATCTCCAGGATGTGTACTACCACATAAAAATGGACAGACCATCCAGAGATAGTCTGCGCTTTTGGCTGGGGGCCAGTCACTATCAATTTCGAGCACTGGCCTTTGGTTTCAAAACAGCCCCCCCCAAGTGTTCGCCAAATGCATGGCAGTAGTCACGGCTCACCTGAGATGTTTGGGCTTTCAGGTTTTTCCATACTTAGACAACTGGCTCCTAACCTCCACCACTAGGCATCAGCTCATTCAAGCAAGAGACACTACTGTGAATCTATGCCGTCAGCTGGGAATTACCATAAACATAGAAAATCTGCCTTAATGCCATTGCAACGTACCATTTTTATAGGAGCAGATCTGGACACCACCACAGTGACCTTAAAATTTCCATCAAAAGCTATTTGTGCTCTTCGGCAACAGGTTCTCGTCCTCCTCTCTAAAGAATAAGACCCAGCTTCCATGGTTCTCAAATTGCTGGGTAAATTGGCACCAGCAATCATTGCAATTCCACTGGGTCGAATGCATATGCGGATACTACAATGGCTCCTTTTCACGCAGTGGTCCTTTCAGGAACTTTCAATGTCACATCAGATTATGATCACGAATTCATGCAAGAAGGACCTTCAGTGGTGGCTGACATCGCATTATGTAACAATAGGACTTTCCTTTGTTCTACCCACCCCAATTGCCATAATGACCATGGATGCTTCCCTGATAGGGTGGGGGGGCATTATCAGGGAAGAACAGCCCAAGGCACATGGGAAGAACATGAGGCTCACCTGCATATCATTATCCTAGAGATGAGACTGGTACTACTAGCCTTGCAGTCCTTTCAAGACTCTCTTCCTCTGGGGACCATTGCAATCCAGACAGACAACATGTCAGAAGTCTAGTACATAAATAAATAAATAAGGAGGAACCAAATCTTACCCCCTATTTCGAGAGGCCTTGAGAGTATGGCAATGGGTGATCTCCACCCGGTGCTTTCTGATGACAACGCACATCCCTGGGAAGTCCAGCGTGATGGTAGACCAGCTGAGCAGGGCAATTCTATTGCCTCACGAGTGGTCCTTAAAGAAAGAATTGGTAGAAAAGATATTCTGCTTATGGGGTCAGTTTTGCTGCAATCTTTTTGCCACAAATACGAAATGCAGCAGCTACTTTGTCCTAATCCTCCCACTGGGGGAAGCCCAAAGGGTTGTACTTGTACACGATTGGCCCTCAGGTCTTCTTTATGCTTTCCCACCATTACCTCTGATACTCAGAGTTTTACAGAAAGCCACTGCTCTGGGAAGGACCATAATTCTGATAGTCCCCTATTGGTCTCGCCAGATTTGGTTCCCCTTTCTTCGGCCTCATCTGTTGGAAGAACCTTGGATCCAGGACCCAGTTCCAGACCTCCTGACTCACTCATCAGGGTCTCTTCATCCGTCTCTTTGGTCCCTCAAATTGACAGCTTGGTTGCTCCAATTCCAAACATAGCCAGGCTCTAGAATCTTTCAGCTGCAGCGCAGCATATATTGACATCCTGTCACAAATCATCCACCAGAAAGCTATACCTCAGCAAATGGAAAATATTTTTGATATGGGCATTACAAAGTAACACTGATTCTTGTTTAGCTCCAGTAGCTTCTATTTTTGGAATTTTTGACAAAACTATTCAGTGAAGGAGCAGCTTCCGCAACTATTAGAGTTCAATTAGCTGCAATCTCCAACTTCCATCTTGGTGAGGAAGGGTCTAATATCATGTTTCATAGACTCTCAAAGGCACTATACATTTAAGACCACCCATCAAATCTCCTTTTTCTCCATGGAATCTAAATTTAGTTCTATCACGCAGAATTCTACCACCTTTTGAACCAGCCTCTTCATGTGACCTAAAATATGTTACATGGAAAACCATCTTTCTAGTAGCTATTACTTCTGCTCTGGGGATTTCACAGTTACAGGCCTTGTCCATAAAACCCCCTTACATGATTTTTCATAATGATAGAGTGTCTCTCTGGACAAATCCCTCATTTTTACTGAAGGTATGCTCAGAAATAAATCTTAATCAGTCTATAGAATTGCTTGTATTCTTCCCAAAGTATGGCAGTAAGGCAGAGTATATGCTGCACAAGCTTGACGTTCACAAACAGCTACGTTTCTATTTGGACAGGACCAAGGATTTCATGAAAACGTATCAACTCTTTGTTTCCTTTTCAAACTCCAGGAAGGGTGCTCCTGTTGCAAAAACCACATTATCAAAATGGTTATCAGACTGTGTTTCCTTTATTTACAGTTCAGTTAATTCACCATTGGAAGACGAGATAAAGGCCTACTCTACTAGAGCTGTATCCACTTCTTCAGCCTTTTCTTCCAAATTACCAATAGATCCAATTTGTGCAGCAGCTGCTTGGTCAAGGCCTCATACCTTTATCACTGATTACAAAGTGGACAGGGCCTCCAGGGACCCTCCAGGGACAGGGCTTCCTTTGGTTCCACTGTTCTGAAGAATATACTCCCGTGAGCCACTCGAGAAAGATGGTGCTGGGATGCTAACCCATCAGTACGAATGAAGGCGAGATAGAACAACTTCACATAAAGAAGTTTTGTACGGTTTCTTGTCATCTCAATTTGAGCTTATGTCACATCTTATATAACCTTTTGTTTTATTGAAAACCCTCAAACAAAAATAAACACACACACACACACACACACACAAAATGCCCTTCTAAAACCTATTAACTTAATAACAACACATACAACTATTTACATCTTCATTACCACACAGACTTGACCTAACCTAAAAGAAAGGTTATACATGCTCTTTTCTTTATAGCACTCCCAGCTGGCAAAACACTTGAATGCTTTCAGTAAACATTTTCTCCAAGTCATTTCTGTTTATCACTTTGTCTGCTAGAGACATGAAAACCAGACACAAAAATGTTTACTAGGAAGAAAAGCCTTATCATATTCAATATACTTTTTCATTTAGTTGCTTTCTCTTAAAACTTGTTAGTAGATTAAGCAAATGTCCTTAACCAAGTCATTCCCCTATGCAAAAATTAGAAAAAGCAGGCATATTTTTCTTTTGTTATGCTCTTTTAACCAGATCTTTTTTTTTCAATTGCAGTGCCTACATTTCTTAAAACTGAACAAGGGGAAAGAGAGAAGAGGGGAGAAAGAAAAAAAAAAACAGGAGCACCTATTTACATTGGTATCCTCATTATACTTAAAAATAACTGAACAAACTTTACTTTATGCCATGCAAAGAGATTCATCCACCACTTAAATAGTACTATTAAGAAAATGTTTTTTCTCCTTCCTCCTTCTCTCTCCTGACCTTTTTCTATAACATTAATGACATAAATTAGGGCATATGCTGAAGAGTCTCCTACAAGTTTAACATAACCAAAAAGTCCAATATTTCCAGATTTTCTTGTTCTGTTCCTGTTCATCTCCTTCTCCCAAACCCTCTGTTTGCTTAATTTCCAATGTACTCTCAATTCTTCTAGTCAACTCTTGTGCTCTTTTCTCTCTCTCAAGCATTTTCCGCTGAAACACTGGAAAAGGTTTCACTGGCGCAGTCTCTTTGTTCTTTATTACCAGAAGAACAAGAAGCAGAATCTTCTTCTGTTTCACAGCTCATTTTTGTTGGACAAACTTTTGTATTTCTTCCTTAATATATACTTCATCAAAAAATGATTTTGTTCCTCCAGGAAAAAATATTTTAAAGATAGCTGGGTACAGCAGTTTGAATCTCATGTCTGCTTTGTGACATTCCCTGAATAATGGGATAAATTTACTCCTTTTCTGCTTAGTGTACAGTGAGTAGTCATTCTCCGTTAACACTCTGCTGTCTCCCACTTTTAGTTTTTGTCCTTATGCCATGGTTTTGTCAGTCAACTCCTTCTGCTGGTAAGATTGCATATTTACTATTAAAGGTCTAGGTTGTTTTCTCATAGCCAGGTTTTGAACATGCACACATTGTGCCCTTTCAATTAACAATTCCTGTTGTGAAATAGCAGTCCAGTTGCTTATTTGTGTTTTCATAAAATTAATACAGTCTGTTCTTCCAGCTTCTCAGGTACAGAAGAAAATCTCAGGTTTTCCCTATGTGCTCTGTCCTCTAATTCTATTATTTTTTTAAATATCCCTTCTTGTGCAGTCTCATATTCAGCCAGCCTTTTCTTTTCTACATTTCACCCTCTGAGTTTTGCAGTTTTATCTCCTTATTTGAATCTCTGTTTAAAGCTTCTTCCATTTTTCCATCCTTTCATTGTTTGAGTTGATATACTCCATCAGTGTTTCATTTATTTTAGCCAGGTCTGTGTGCAGTTGTGTTTTACTTTTTCTCTAGGTTACTGGAAGTCATGTCTGGAGGTTTCACTGCTTTTTGCTGAACAGCTGCAGTACTTTCCCCAGTCAGTGTTTTTCGTCGCCTTTTTGTAGTTGATGTTCTTTCAGGTCCTCTGTATTTCTTTTTTCTGGCATCTAGGCAGTGCACTTACCAGCCAGGTACTGAAATTTACCTAGAAATCTAGGTCCACTGGCTTTCTCTGCTAAGTTTCTATGTAAACACTGGGAGAGCCAGACTTAAGCTGTTACTCAATGTGCAGCCATCTTGCAAGTCCCGAAGGTAGACTGTTTCGTGTTGTATTTCATTTTTCCTTTGAAACCCTGGCCTTTGACTGTATTTATGTTGTGGATTATTTGAGGGGTTTCAGGTTAGTGGTTTGTATTTTTTTTTGTTCTTAAGTTGTCTTGTTTAGTTTGCCTCCTCATACCACTTGAGACATGGCTGCTATGAATGTTTTTCAGTTTTCCCATTTTCTTACTGATTTTGTGATTTTGCTTTTTTCTGCTTTGTGGATAGCTAAACGTTTAGTAGTAGGATTTTTGTAGTTTTGTGCTTTGGATAAGCCGCATCTTTTCAGATGGTTTTCTGGTGTTTCTTGACCATTCCAACAAGTACTTTTTCTGAAAGTGGATTTCCGTGCAGAATTTGTGAAGCATGACGGGTGTGAACACAAGATTCTCCCACTGATTGCCATGTATTGTGTGGCTTTTTGGGTGCCTGCCATGTGAAGCAAGAATTTAACATTCCAAGGCATTTGTTGGACTGTGCCAAGGACAGGAGAAATTAGTATTGCAAGGATTTTTTTTTACCTAGAAAGGAGGGGAAGAGGGCAAGTCTCCTCAATCTGAATTTCAGAAGCCTAAAGAGAAGTCCTGTAAGAAGCTAGGATCCTTCTACAGCTAGATCCCTGAGGGAAGATTCATCGGTTCCTCTGTAGCTTTTCACATAAGATGAATGTGACCAGACTGTGATGGTTGTGGACCTCTGCATGGATTTAGGTATGATGAGGTGAAGACGTCATTGGGCACCAACAGTGCAGATGGAACCTTAATGACCTTTGAAAATCCAAGACAGGCTAGTGTCTGTGTTTTTTTTCCCCAAGGCGTCCCCTAGTGGCTCCTCTACCTTTTTACCTGCATCTAATTGGCCTATTCACAAAACAGGCATTCTCAGGCTAGGTGAGAGCTGTAAGACCCATTTGTTCCTGCCCAGGAATGCCAGTCCCTTTTATTCTTTGAAAAGAGTTGGGTGGTAAGGAGCTGGCTGTCTTGCTGGTCCTTCCTGAATGGTGGCCTCCCCTCTCCCTGTGTAGCCCCCCCACACACACACTTTTTAACAGCTCATCAGATCTCCACTGTTGCTGTTTGCCAAGGGGAAGCACAACTCCACATGCTGAGTTCCCCTCAACTACTTGTGCAGCTGCACTTTCACAGAGGCCCAGCAGGTTCAGACTCCAGTGGGTGTGAAACCTAGCACTCCTGCTAGGTATCACTTTGCGGTGAGAGAGAGCTGCCTCCCTTCCCCAAGGATGAGAGAGACAGGAGTGACCTTTCATTCCCATCTTCCCCAGCCAGATCCTACAGGCTGCCGAGCTGCTAATCAAACTCAGGTTGCCTGTGGCATAGTCAGGGCTTTTTATCCCTCTTTGTCATGGAGCTGACAAGATAGGATCTTTGTTTAGTGGCTCTTATCTCCCCCAAGCCTCCATCAAAATCATTTGGTTTTGACTGAATATTTCTTTGCACAGGATCCTAATTGTAATGGTAGATTCTGAGTGTACTAAATTATGGAAGTACTTGAACTGCAAATTAATATGGCTGTGGTCGCTTGCTCATCTTTTGGCTGATGGAGACCAATCAACCAGTCTTCAATGCTTTTCAGACCATCTCCCTTCTTGGCAGCATCATTCTTGCCACCATTGATGTTGAGGTCGTCTGATTCCTGGCATTTTCATCAGCAGTGTCAGTGTCTTTGGTATCAACTGCTATTGTGATCACAGGACTTCAGATTCCCTTTGGCGTGAGTTCTTTCAGTGTTAATTTAAGTGGCTGACTTCATCACTGAAGCTCCGTGTTGAGGATCCATGGTTGGCATTGGTGCCCATGCCTTGGTGTGCATTTCAGTCCTTCAGGATCACTGGCTTTTTAGCCTTGTGCTTCAAGGGGGCTGGAATCTACTGAGTTGGTCCTTGTCATCCGAAGCAAGAATATGGTATTATTTTGTGTAAGGATCCCGCTGCCTTATTGACTGTATCTCTCTCACTGGCAGTAGCAATTTTGAGTTCAATATTTATATGACAGGGATAGAGTTTAGAGATAAAAATTGTATTAAGAATATGTATGTATGTGTGGTGAGCTATAAATTAGATTAGTAGTTTTAACTTGCTTCTTGAAAACAAGTTCAGTTAACTTTGCTATGTAAGGGTTTGCTAAAATCCTTTGGGCTTTTAATAGTTTTTAGGTCACTCAAAAAGATATTCTTAGTTTAATTTCTCCAAGTTTTTTGGGATTCTAATAGCATGACAAGAACGGACCCCATTCCTAAATCAAAGTGCAATAAAAGTTGTGAAATTAATATTGTTTCTATATGTGATGTTGGCCAAAAATGCTCTTTGCAGCACCCGCAATGTTTCTAGAATTGACAACAACTGCAATTCATACAGAGTTATATGTATCGATAGCATATCTAAAATAGACTGTAAATTCTTTTTTATGAGATCCATTGTTCCTACTACAGCTGGAACTGTCTGGGTAGCCTTCGTTCACATTGCTTTCATTTTTGCCTGCAAATCCTTGTAGTTTGACATTTTGTCTCTCTCCACATATGACACTGTAATCACTGGGAGTAGTAATTTCAATGATCAATGCTACTTTTGTCTTCTTTTCATGGACTACTATATCTGGTGTTCTCAAATCTATTTTTTTGAACTGTTGGTAAGGGGTGATCCCTTGATCTAGATGAGAATCCCTTCATGATAAGGTGGGCAATGTAGAAGGTCTTCCTAACTACTTTAGCTACATGGGTGTCGAATGACAGACTACTATCAACCTGGGTCCCCAGGTCCCTGATAACTTCTTCTATGCTCAGTGGATTGCCACCTATTTGGTAGCTAGGGGTAACCTTGTTTTTCCCGAAGGGTATGACTATGCATTTTTTGGCATTTAACTTTAGAGATAAAAATTGTATTAAGAATATGTATGTATGTGCGGTGAGCTATAAATTAGATTAGTAGTTTTAACTTGCTTCTTGAAAACAAGTACAGTTAACTTTGCTATGTAAGGGTTTGCTAAAATCCTTTGGGCTTTTAATAGTTTTTAGGTCACTCAAAAAGATATTCTTAGTTTAATTTCTCCAAGTTTTTTGGGATTCTAATAGCATGACAAGAACGGACCCCATTCCTAAATCAAAGTGCAATAAAAGTTGTGAAATTAATATTGTTTCTATCTGTGATGTTGGCCAGAAATGCCCTTTGCAGCACCCGCAATGTTTCTAGAATTGACAACAACTGCAATTCATACAGAGTTATATGTATCGATAGCATATCTAAAATAGACTGTAAATTCTTTTTTACGAGATCCATTGTTCCTACTACAGCTGGAACTGTCTGGGTAGCCTTCGTTCACATTGCTTTCGTTTTTGCCTGCAAATCCTTGTAGTTTGACATTTTGTCTCTCCCTACATATGACACTGTAATCACTGGGAGTAGTAATTTCAATGATCAATGCTACTTTTGTCTTCTTTTCATGGACTACTATATCTGGTGTTCTCAAATCTATTTTTTGAACTGTTGGTAAGGGGTGATCCCTTGTGATTTAAACTTCATTATTCTTATAATGCTTCACGGCTCATGTTTCCAATACTTCTCAGCTCCTTCAATATTGTAATGTTTGCACAATCCTCAGTGCAACAGTCTTGCCACATTATTATGCCTTGCAGTATACAGGCCCTCTGCCTTAATGTATCACACTAAGCAACAAGATGTGCGACTGTTTCTAGTTCTGTTTTACAGAACCTGTATTTGTTTGTTTCTCCCATATGTTCAATGCACTTGTAAACCAACGTGTATGTAGTCCACTTTCATGGGCCACTAATATTAACCTTTCATCTTCTGGTTTAAATTCATCTCTCCTTAACCAGTCCTGCATCAGACCCTAATCGACATGAGGTTGTTTCCAGGAGTTTTCTGTACTTGCCACTATGTTTATACCTTTTGCACATTTCTTGCCTTCTCATCTGATCCTTCTATGTATTCTTTCGTTTTTTGTTTTTTATGGCACATTAAGTTGCTGCCTGATTTTTGTCTACCTCTGATGGTTTGGTTTCCAATCCCGCTTCACACCAGTATGTTTCTGCTAAACTGAGTAGGGAAGTCATCTTGGATTTGTTTTCTTCATGTGTCAACACTTTCACTGTGCTTGAATCTGATGAGGTCAGCAAATATGTATGCAGTCCTACAATTGCAGATCTATACCTGCAGTCAGTTTTGAGAGGCCCATATCTCCTTCAGAATGAGGGATATATAATCTTGGTATACACAAATTATTTTATATCATTTGAGAAGCGTGAACCATTTTTCTTGTTTTTCCGTCCAACTGATCCAATCTTTTAGGGCCAGTTAATCACCCAAAACTGTAAGTTAGAACAGGGAAGAACAGATTGGTTTCTAGCTTAGACTTTATTCTGAGATGTCAGGGCTGTTTTCAGTATTAATTTTAATCTGGTAAAATATTCTTTACTGAGTTTTACTCACATTTGCTCATGTTTTATTGTCGAGCCTTCATCATTTCACAAATATGTATACATTCTCCCCGTCCCAGACTGATATTTTCTTGGTGCTGCAGCTCTTCTGCTTTAAATGTTGCCTTTGCACATTTATCAAGATGAAATGACATTATTATATTATCTGAGAAAGTTTTGACCAGTTCCAGTTGGTCTTTCAGCTCCTAATCTGATGAACTGTACAGTTTTACATCATCCACAAAAAGAAAAGTGTTTACATGTCGTCTGGGAGCCAAACTGTACCCGTGGCCTAATCTGTTAAATAGACAGCTTAATGGATTGAAGACATGACAAAAGAGCAGTGATGACCGAGAATCACCCTGGAATATCCCCCTTTGAATTTTTATCCCTGGGATAATAATTTGTCCTTTATCATGGTGTAGCTGCAAAGTGGTTTGCAGGTCTTTCATAGTAACTGTAATGTAATTAATCATTGTAGGATGTATCTTGTACATCTGTAAGCACTCCTTTATCCATGAATGTGGGATATATATATATATATATATATATATATATATATATATATATATATATATATATATAGATATATATATATATATAGATATATATATATATATATATATATATATAGATATATATATATCTATATATATATATATATATATATATATATATATATATATATATATATATATATATAAATAGCCACTATATATATATATATATATATATATATATATATATATATATATATATGTATGCTATTTTGTAATTTATCCATGCCATGCTTGGGTTCTTCCTCTTTTTGCAATTCTCCATTATGACTTTAACAAACAAATGATCCTTTGTTCAGCATGACTTTCTTTTGTTGCCCTTTTGTTCTGTTGCAGTGATTGAGTTTTCTTCTAAATGACTCTAAACCCTGTTGGCATCAATTCTAGTATATAGTTTATGCAGTGTTAGAATGCAAGTTATTGGTCTATAGTTTTTCAGGTAGCTTGCAGGTTCACTCTGAAGGGAGAGTATTGTTTTTCCTGTTAATCAGGTTGGTGTCTACGTAGGGTGCACATGTAAGTAGTTCTTACTCAGGGTAAATCTTCATGTAATGATAATACCTTTTTTCCAGAAGTTAGGCACAGCATCCAGGCCTGGGGTTTACCATTTAGGAGCTTTTCTTAATTTTGTTTCAATTTCTCTGGCCGTTACGTCATCCAATTTCATATCCTGCTCATTTGTACTTGTCACTGTTTACTACTTTTACCTATTCAGTATCTTTAAATTCCAAACTGTTGTCATAAATATTTCTCCAAAGTGCGTCTGTTTCTTCTTTTTTTTGTGATATTTCTGTTCCTTTTGCTTTATTTCCCAATTCACTAAAAAACTTTTTTGGATCATCAATTATTTGCTTATTTTGTATTTTTCCTTTATATTTATTTGTATATCTTATAAGTTTTTTCTGTCTGTGCAGGTATTTATTACTTTATTTGTAATAGTGTATAATAGGTCCTGGTCTGTTTTAATACTGTGCATTACTTTTCTTATGTCTGTCTTTCTAAGTATTTTTGTTGATCTGTTCCCTCTTCAATACTCTTCTAACAACGATACTTCTTGTTTTAACCGCTGTGTAGTTTTCTCTGTTCAATACTTCTATGGTGGCACTTGATTTCTTCCCTTCCCTGCCTTGTATTTTTGTGGTAAAATGTGTGTTATTAATTTTGCTGCACAGTAATATATCCTATTTACTTCTGTTATTTCACATTAATTATTCCTTATGGCATGTCTCATATTAGAGAAGACTCGTTCACCAGTGGCACTTTTGAACCTTGGTTGAGAAAGTGGTGGTCTGTTCTTGTATGTTACTGTGTTGCTGGGTAAAATTCTTAGAAGTAAACCTTTTCGGAGGGGGGAGCAGTATCCAGTTATGAGGATTTTGTAAAGGTGGCATACATTGAGATAGCTCTTTCTGTAATGGGAAACTAGGATGCAGTGATATATTTTCATGTCTGCAAGCTTGAATATTTTATTTTTGGTGGTTGGTAGTTTTTGTGTTCTCTGAGCTGAGTATAAGCCTATCAAGGGAAGACTGTAGTCTAGTTTTAGTAGAAAAATGTTTTAGAGATGGCTGGCTACCTTTTGGAGAAAGTATGTTAAAGTTTTGGAAGCAGAGTTTCATTTGGTATAGGACCGCTGAGGTAATAGTTTCAGTATGGAAGGAGAAGTTAAACGAAGGGTTTGGTATAAGGTCTAGATGCTTCTTTTGGGCGACATTTAGAATGGCAGTTCCGTTATCTTTGAAAAGAGGTGGGGGGGGCAAGAAGCAGCTTTCCTTTTTGTAGCAAAGAGCATTACATTATATTTGGTAACACTCAATAAGAGTTTATTATGTACCCAGGATTGGAAAAACTTGTTTTAAGTTTTAGTTTCTGATGTTTGTTGGTACTAGGTTCAGTCATTAAAATATCTTCTGTGTATATAACCAGATGAAAGTTTTGGAGTTCAGAGGTTGTATCATTAATAAAGATGGAAAAAAAGAGGTCCTAACACAGATTTCTAGGTAACCCCAATGTTTAGAGAAGCATATTCGGATAATAAATTATTTGCATAAACTTGGAATGTTCTTTATTTAAGGTGGTTTTGTAATAAGTTTATTGTGGTTTTGCCAAAGTTTAGTTTCTTTAATTTTTGAGGAGATTGTGATTTGCTGTCTCAAAGGCCCTGGTCTTGCCAACAAATGCTGCTGCTGATATAAGAATATTACTTACATTGCTATGTAATGTTTTGTTAACTGTGATGGGAGTGGTTATGGTACTGAATGAGTTACTAAAGCTGTATTGTTGGTCGCAGAGGAGACCATGCTTATTTATATATGTTATATGAATTGTTTATAAAGTAATTGGGTTTTGGGCCACTCTTTTGCAGTGGCATTACAGTGACTGTTTTCCAGGCTTCTGGAATATAACCAGCGGAAAGGCTTAGATTAAATAGGTTAAGATGGGCCATATTTGGAACTGATAGTTTGGCAGCCTGGTATGTTGTTTGGGCCCGTGGATGAAGTGTACTTAGCTTTTGAGAGGACTGACAGGACTTGTTCCTTAGTAATTAAAGGGGATGGCTGTGACATCTGTGGAGTAGTGATAACTGTAGATGGAGAAAAAAATTTGCATTGTGCTTGTCAGGTAAAATCTTTGCTGTTTCCTTTTGGTTATTGCACCTTACAAAGCAGATTTGATATCGTCAGTCTTCACTTAATCCTTGACTTGTGGGTTCAGTTCCGTATCTCAGAACCAACTCAGCCGTTATTCCAACTTGCGCCTTTCAGAACTCTCGAGCTAAGCTTTTCCCCATAATGCTCCTCGCAGAATTACTTGAGATCTCATTTGCCACATTTCAGTGCCAGATGCATTTATTTAAACAGTTCTCAAATCAACTATTTATTTTTGGTAGTAAGTAAAAATCTCTCTTTTTGCCTCATTTGTGATTTCTTTCTTGCTGTTGTTCTTTAACACGATTGATGTTTCTCTTATCCTTACCATCGTTAGTATTTCCTTTCCCCTCTCTTACCGTTAAAGTAATTCTTTGTACCATCGTTGGTACCTCTCTTTCTTGGTTCCTTTCTTTTCTGGGAGGTAAACTTTTGTACCATTGTTGGTATGACGGTCAAAAAAGCTAAAAATGTAAACCTTATGTTTGTACACCTTGTGTGCGTGTGTGTGTCTGTTTGTGCACACTTGGAAATGGCTGAAAAACACAAATGCAAGCTACTTAATTCTGATAGACACTCCCTATGTGTGTATTGATTGGGCCCGGTGCACCTTCAAGAAGACTGTACCATATGTCATGGCTTCAGTCATCAGACCCTTATTGAGAGAAAAAAAAATAAGCTTATCTCAAAAGGTCTTATTAAAACTACTTTCGACGAGGCCATAGTCCTCCAAAGTCCATTCTTGAGATCCTGAAACAGAGGGGTGGTTGGATTTCCTTCAGCCTTCCTTGAAGGAATTTCTGTACCTAGAGGCTTTCTGTGCTCCTGGATCTTTCAGCTCACTGAAGATCTGATTAAGTCAATTGCTCAGTGGGCTTGGAAGATACCTGACTCTATCAAGCCAATCCTGAAGAGACCATACCGTATTTTGTCAGCTCCCCAAGGTCAGCAGCATTGGGTGAAAGGAATACCAGTTGCTGCCATGGTGGTAGCAGCAGCCACCAAAAAAGAACTTGCAGATGAAAGTCCTACTATTCATCCTCGTAATAGAGAGTGTAGGATGATGGATAGGTTTGGGAAGCGTGTATTTGCTTCATCGACCTATGCACTAAGGTCCTTGAATTACATGGCACATTTCACGAGATTTCAACGAGATCTGATAAAAGAACTTTCAGATACCCTGACAGGAGCAGTAACTGAAGGGGTTAGAGAAAAGGTAACTTCTTAGCTAACAACCCTTGATTCTGTTTGTAATTCATCCATGAGGTTCATTGCACAAGCAGCTGAAGAGACTACGAGGGCAGCAGGTTCAGGCATAGCTATTAGGAGACATGCCTGGATGCACTTATATGAATTTGCGGGGCCATTTAAGTTTTCCTTTGTCAACTTTTGATGGAACATCCCTTTTTGGCCCTAAAGATACCCTGGCAAAATGTGAGAAGGATGGAAAAACACTTACTGCTATGGGTGTGTGCTTTTCCCCTTCTCAACGGTCTTACTCCAGGAACCAGAGAAGTGGGAAGCAATGGTACAAAACGTCCCAAGGAGTTTTCCAAGACTCACATGGCAATGAATACCACTGAGGCAGAGGAAGTTACAATAGAAGCCGCCATGCTCAAGGCAGAGGTGGCCCGCTAAATCAGGGTTCCAGGGACTCTTTCCTTGGTAACTCATCAGCGCTGCTGAAAGGAGGCCTGATTCTGTCCTCTGGAGGGAGTCGGGGGACGATTATCCCTGCACCTACCTACCTGCCTAGTTCAAGATAAAGAACAGAAAATTGGGTGCAGAGGATCATCACCAGAGGTTATGATATCCCCTTCTCAGACAAGCCAAAGTAATTGAAGAGAATCCCAGACATCCCACCCAGTAACAGGGATGCAGCAGTCTTAGAAGTTCAAAAACTGCTTGACAAAAGTCATCCAGGCAGTCCCACCAAACCAGATAGAATTTGGAGTCTACTCAAGATTTTTTTTAGTGCAAAAAAAAAAACAGGGGACTGGAGACTAATTCTAGATCTCAGCCAGCTGAACAAATCAGTTCAGCAACCTAATTCCAGATGGTCACGGTTCAGTCTATACTTCAATTTTTGGAAAAAGATGATTGGATGTGCTCAATAGATCTTCAGGATGCGTATTAACATATTAAAATGGACAAGTGATCCAGAAGATTCCTACACTTTCAGCTGGGGGCCAGTCATTACCAGTTCATGGCCTTGCCCTTTGGCCTCATCACAGCCCCCATGGTATTCAAATGCATGGCAGTGGTAGCAGCTCACTTCAGACTGCAAGGATTGTGTGTTTCCATATTTTAGACAACTGTATCCTCACTGCTTCCACCAGGCATCTACTTTTAAAGGCAAGAGACTACATTCTTCAAATGTGTTCCTTGTTAGGAATCACTATAAACTATGAAAAATCCCATCTAGATCCAACTCGGCAATTGGAATTTATAGGAGCATTGCTAAATACGAGTACAGGCATTGCCTCTCTTCCCTTGGAAAGACTTCAGAGACTTAGACTGCAAGTCAATCAAATTATTCGCAACAAAAAGGTGACCGCAAGGCTGTTGCTACAAATGCTAGGCTCAGTGTCAGCTTCTATTAATCTAGTTCCCTTGGCCAGATTCCACATGTGGATTATTCAATGGCTCTTGGCATCCCAATGGTCTTTACTGAATCAGCCAGTGTCCCATCCGGTATTGGTCACCAACTTGTGCAAGTGAGACCAGAGTTGGTGGCTTCATTCCAATTAACTTTTGTCAGGCAGACCCTTTGTTCCTCTTCCACCCCAAGCCATAGTGACCATGGACGTGTCCCAGATGGGGTGGAAGGGTGTTATCTGGGAAAGACAGTCCAAGGTACTTGGCCCAGCTAGAGGTAAATTTGCATATCAGTGTTCTAGAGATGACGACAGTGCTCTTAGCGTTGCAAGCATTCCAAGATACTCTCCCCTCGGGAACGAGTGCAGTTCAGAAAGGCAACATGGCGGTAGTCTGGTACATTAACAAGGAGGAGGGAAACCAGGTCTTACCCTCTTTGTTGAGAAGCACTCCAAGTGTGGCAATGGACGATTTCATCTGACCACTTTCTAATTACAACGCCTATTCAGGGGCGCTCCAACCTAATTGCAGACAAATTGACCAGGACCATCCTAATACCTCATGAGTGGTCTCTCAGTCCATTGGTGGAGGAAAAGATATTCTGCCTCTGGGGCCAGCCCTGCTGCGATCTCTTTGGGGGAGTCACTGAGGGTCGCCCTTCTTCACGATTGGCTCCCCTGGTCTGTTGTATGCCTTTCCCCTGATTCCTCTCATATCTCATTTTCTAAACAATGTCAACAGGTTGAAGAATAAAGTAATTCTCATTGTACAATGACCCCCCATTAATATTCCGAAACGTGTGCGCTGATTGGTCATCATGCACGTTGTAAATCAGACTTATACTAATGGAAAAAGGTCTGGTCGCCCGGAATTTTTCCATTAGTCTAAGTCTTTTTTTACAGCAATGGAGAACGCAAGATCTCCGTTGCTGTTTAGACACTGTCTCGCTATGTTAAAGAAGTTTAACATAGTGAGACAGCTTTAAAAAAAGCAACGGAGATTCTCTGTTGATTTTTTTAAAGCTGTCTCGCTATGTTAAACTCCTTTAACATAGCGAGATAGTTTGTAAAAAGCAACTGAGATCTTGCTTTCTTCGTTACTTCCACCCACAGCTCTGATGTACTGCGTAAGCATATGCATGTGCAATACATCAGAACTGCCACAGAATACCAAACAGCTGCAGAAGGGCAGCAAGGAAGCTTTATACAATGCCTTTATTTAAGAAAATTAAGTATTTTTTTTCTTAAATAATGTCATTGTATAATAGCAGCAACCCACTTCTGGGTGTGGGCAATGCTGGTTTTACCCACGTTTGTCTTTGTTTGGCCACTCGGGCTTCGCCCTCGTGACCAAACCACACCAACCGTGGGTAAATCCAGCATTATCCACACCCAGGCGTGGGTTATTGCTATATTTTCCCATTCTGGCCTCATCAGGTCTGGTTTCCCTTTCTTTGGCCTCACCTAATTCGGAAACCTTGATCACTGGACCTGGATCCAGACCTCGTGTTTTATCTGGACGGACTAGTTCATCCGAATCTGCCAAATCTCAAGCTCACTGCATGGCTTCTCCAATTCCAGTGATTGCCAGGCATTCATCTCTTACTTCCCCAGTTCAAAGAATTGTTCTAGCCTCCCAGAAATCTTCAGCTAGAATGTTGTACTCCAGTAAGTAGCAAAAAGTTTCAGAATGGGCTTTAACGATGAATCTATATTCCTTTTCAGCACCAATCGATAAGGTCATGGAGTTCTTAATATTGCTTTTTGAAACAGGAGCATCTGACTCGACCATACGCGTGCATCTAGCTGCAATTTCAAGTTTTCATAATGGTTTAAATGACACACTGTTAATACCCAGCAAACTATGCAAAACCTTTCTAAAAGGAACCTTGATGCTCAGACCTCCATACAAAGACCCTTCTGCACATTGAGACTTGCATTTTGTACTTCAGTCGGTAATTAGTTCACCCTTTGAATCTGCTGTGACTTGCAATTTGAAGTTTTTATCTTGGAAAACATTATCGCTGATAGCTATTACTTCCGCAAGAAGGATTTCTGAACTACAGGCCTTATCTTGCAAATCCCCCATACATTATTTTTCATAAAGACAGGGGGAACAAATCCTTCCTTTCTGCCTAAGCTAGTGTCAGAAACCAATATCAGGCTATTCATTCCACAGTTTTCTACCCTAACTTCTCTAAAAAGGGTGAATATTGTCTTCATTTATTAGATGTACATAGACAATTGCGTGTTTTTACCTTCACAGGACAAAGGAAATCAGAAAATCGGACCAGTTGTTTGTTTCCTTTTCTTATACCTCTGTGGGAAAATCTGTTTCTAAAGTTGCTTCTTTTTCAAAATGGCTTAAAGACTGTATGAATTTCATTTATGACAAAAAGAAAGTGCAACTACTGGGACCTGTCAAAGCACATTCAACTAGGGCAGTAGCTGCTTCTGCAGTCTTTCATTCCAGAGCTTCTGTTGATGGTATTTGTGCAGCATCTACCTGGGCTTCCCCTCATACCTTTGTTACTCATTATAAGCTGGATCTGGTCTCTAGGGGATGAACATCCTTTGGTTCAGTGGTGCTCAGGAATATTCGTCTGTCAGACCTCCCTGGATTTAGGTCGCTGGGGACTCTGTCCCACAAGTCGAGGATTAAGTGAAGATTGATAACAGGATGTATTTTTCATAAATCACCTATAGAAAGGATAGTCAGCCCACTGTGAATGAAAAGATCTTTTGGGTTAATACCCACATGGAAAAAATGTCCTGTTTTAAAAAAAATGGAAATGTGTTGAGCATCCTAGCTTAGTTTTGTGCACACGTATTCAGCCAGGATGGTGTGCATCATTTGTCAAGATCAGAGAAGAGAATTTTTGCAACAGATATTTTGCAATGTTTGACAAACACTAGGCAGGATTTTTGCTAGCTCAAACTTTTAACAGTTCACAGATAGCAACATTTGATTCATCTCTGATGATTGTGAATGCTAGGAACATGAATAATATTTTTTTTATTTGAAAATTTGCAGCATTCTCACAAGATTGATGATTTTATTGTTTGTGAAACATGGTTAAAGAACAATGACTATAAACCAGTTCTGTCAGGGTATAAATGTTTTTACTGTAACAGACATTCTAACAAAAACTTCAGGTGGAGGTGTTATGGTAGGAATTAAAGATAGCTAGACCTGTGATTATTTCATGTTCAATGATAACACCAGTACTATAGACTGTGTAACTATGACAGTAAAGATAATCCTGGAGTGTATAACAATTGTTGGAGTGTACAGACCACCAAAGTCAAGTGCATGTGACCTAGAGGAATTCATACATTTCTTGCACAAACACAAAAAGGAAGAATAATAATAGCTGGGGACTTAAATTTAACATAAACAGTATTGATTCAAGAACGTTAGTAAGGAAATTATTCACAATGTATATTCAGGAACAACAATTGCTTCAGATTGTAAGAAAACCTACCGGGGGACAGAACATACTAGACACGGTGTTCCTAAAGAAATTACTGTTTCTTCAAGTCAAGTTTTGCCACTGTTTATGTGCAGTGATCATGGGGTTATAAAGGTTAAATTGTTGCTAGATAATTCTGCCAAACTGAAATCTAAACCAACGCGCAAAAGGTTAATTACAGAATATATGGAAGCAAAACAGTCACTGTGTTAAACTAACTGGAGTGAGGTGTTCAGTGGAAAAACTGCAGATGGGATGTGGAAAGTTTTTAAAGAGAAACTGAGTGTAAAAAAAAGTTTAATGTCAGGATCTAGGCATACAGCATCAGGGGGTATATTTCCATAAGAACAAGGTATCTGATTAAGGTGAGAGACAAAAAAATATAAGAAATGGAAGAGAGGTCAAACTACAACTTTGAAAACTGAAATAAACAAGCTGGATGAACAGATTAATTTAAACACAGTGTGAGACAAGATCAAGAAAAATTTGAAAAAAAATGTATATAAAGATATTGAGCATAATAGGAAACCATTTTATAGATGCATAAGATGTGGAAGGAGTGAAGACACAAAAATTGATAAACTATGTACATATTCTAAAATTTATTCTCCAGCACAACAAATTATAGATATAGTTACAAAATCTTATGCAAAACAGTGTGGCTCCATAAAAGGGTTGATAAGTTGTACTGGAATCAAATTAGATTATATTGAAAAAGAATTGTGCAAACTGGATCCAAGTAAAGCACAAGGAGGAGACAGAATTAGTAACAATGACCTGAGAACACTTCAGCAAGAACTTACAGTACCATTCTATTGCTTATTCACTAGGCCATATAAATATGGGGAGATTCCGCAAGATTGGAGACATGCACTTATTAAACCTGTTTTTAAGGGAAAGGGGAGTAGGACAAACCCAGAGTCACATAAATACTTGGGTCTATTTTCATGTTGTATGAAAATAATGGAGAAGGTAATATTGGGCAAGTTATTGCCAGAACTGGATAAGTTGGGACTTGAAACCATATATCAGCATGCATATGTTGAAAATAGGAATATTACCACCTGTAACATGATGTTCTATAACAATATAATAGCTATGAATAAAAAATTGTGCTATGATGTAATTTATATAGATTTAACTTCAGCGTTTGACAGGGTCATACATAAAACACCGAGCAATAAATTAGTAGTGCAACTAACTACTATCACACTACCCACACTAGCCCACCCTCTCAAACCCACTCACACTTCTACATCTGCTCCACAGTCATACATCTTACAACTATATTACTCACTGACAAAAATGACACCATCTCACCACACTAAGAAAAACACACATAGACCAAGCTCACAAATAATATTAAAAAGCACATACTGACACTCCTGCAAACTCTGCTAACCTCTGGTGACATTCACCCAAATCCAGGTCCTCCCTCAGCCAGACAAACATCTGACCTGCTGATCCTAAATCTCATCATAAGAAGTATTACCAACAAGCTAACAGACCTACATGCATTCATAGCCCACTACAACCCTGATGTACTCACCATTACAGAGACCTGGCTTAAACCCAGTATCCAGGATGAAGACTTCCTCCCCCCATGGTATAATACATTTAGATCTGATAGAACAAACGGGAAAGGAGGAGGAGTAGCAGCCATTCTCTTTAAAAACACCCTTAACCTCCAGCTTCTGCACACCACACCACCCACTTTTCAAAATTCTGAAGTCCTATTTTCTGTCCTATCCATAAGAAACACCAAGATAAATATAATATGATGCTACAATACCTCCAGGCAAAAACTCACTCATAATAGAATACATCCTACACTGGACAAAGGACAAGCTACCTCAGGAAACAATCCTAATAGGAGACCTTAACACCGACTGGGCAGCCTGCAACTCCAGCAGCCTCTCTACACATATCAATCTATATGGGTTCTCTCAACTAATTAAAGAACCAACTAGAATAGATAAGAAAACAAAGAAAGAATCCATACTGGACTGGACACTAACCAAATATCCCAAACAAAACTATACGGTAGGCTGTCTCCCAGATCTAAGTGATCATCTCCCCACCTTCCTACTCCACAAACACTCCAATCACCCCAAACCAGTAGTCTACAAACTCGTACAAGATGACCGTAACCTTACCCCACAATACCTAAATACTGTCCTAAGCCACTGCAACTGGGAACCACTACGGACACTTGGGTTAGACCAGGCAGTAGACTACTTCAATACTACCTTCTCTAACATCCTTAACAGTCTAGCTCCCAGCAGAAAGATCAGAGTTAAAGCCAACTGTGCACCCTGACTAAGTAGGGACACTAGAGCCTTACTAAAAGCCAGAGATAAAGCCTAGAAAATCTGGGCAACTGACAAAACCCCTAGCTCCAGGCAATACTATCAACAGCTTTAAAACAAGGCCAAGGCTGAATCCAAAATAAACAAAACTATTTTCTAGTGCCCAAAGGAAATATTCAAATAATCCACAAAAATTCTGGCATGCCATTAACTCCCTACTAAAGCCGGGCAAAACCACTACTCCAGCACCTAGCTCTACTAACAGTACCCTAGACATAGCTTCTCAATTTAATAACCATTTTACTAAATCCATCTTAGACCTGTCCAGTCAAATAAACAAAAACAGTCTACCTCAATCACAACCCAACCTATCCCACATCACCCCCTCTTTCAGCCTATTACCAATGCCCACCTCAACTATCAAAAAAACTCATCCTAAAACTAAATCCAACCACATTGGCAGCTGATAACATGTCTGCTGCATACCTAAAAATGGCTAGTGACTCCCCATCATATCCTGTCTCCATCCTTATCAACCACTCCATACTAAAATCCTACATTCCCAAACTCTGGAAAGTATCTCACATCATTCCTCTCCATAAAGGAGGTAACTCCTATGACTTCTCCAACTACTGACCTATTGCCATCCTTTGTCCTCTATCCAAAATTCTTGAGAAATGCATTCCCTTGCAAATGATGATATTTCTTAACACACACAATCTACTATCTACCACACAGCATGGTTTCCATCCACATCACAGCATTTCCACCAAACCTCCCAACCGTACAGAATAACTCTGCTTTTACCAATTTTTTTTTGGTCCAAATAATGAGGTGCCACGATTCTCAAGTGGCACCCCTTCATTACTGACTTTTTTGCTGCTTTTTTAATTTTTTATTTATTTTTCGCGGTTTGAGCAGACATCATCACATACGCGATGACGTCAGCTCCGTCGGGGCTACCAGCCTGTCGGAATTGCACTCAAGGGCTCACAATCCTGTATTTCTGGCTGGCTTTTCAAATGGATCTGTGCTCGGGAAGCGTTAATCCGGATGCAAGCGAATGCACTCATTCTAATGGAGCCATTCTGCATGGAGCGCCAAAGTGGATTTATTGCCGTTCTGCACAGAAGGAACTGCATGGAGTGCCGCAGAAGGTATGGAGCCTGGTTGTGAACAACCTAGACAGGGCCAAGCATAACCTGGAAGATTCTTGAGAGTGAGTGGTATTGCATTTTAGAAATCTGTTTGTGCAGATTTTTTGTCTTACAAAGTGGTTCGTGCTGCATCAGAATTCAAGTATTTTGTTTTTGCATTAGTCATAAAGGCTGTTGTACACTATCGTTTATGGTCTTGCTTTCTTTCACTATTACTGCCAGAAAATGTTTACCGTGTTACTGAATATAATAGATGTAGTACCATGTTTTTTGTAAACTACTTTTGCCGTGACTGCATGACTTGCACTCATATGCATGCAGCTTCCAAATGAAGCAAGCATTTCATTACACTGGATCCACTTGAGAAAAGCCATTGTTTGGGAAATTATATTCATGTGCTTTGTATGTCCAAGACAGTTTGTCAGAGGTGTTCATGTACATTTAAACAGGGGCATCATGCACCACTGTATAAAGTGAAATTTATAATGTGAGAGTGCACAAAGTGTTCTTTAGAGTTGTCTCTCTCTCTCTCCTTCCTTCACACTTGGCATTTGCAAGTCAAGCATTTATTTTGGTTTGATCTGCTGCATAGCTATGGAGTAGGTCCAAGTCACATTTACAGAGACCAAATACAAGCAAGCACTCTGTTTTTATATAGTTCAGGTTCGAATAGAGTACCAGTTGAAATAGGACAGCGTTTTGAAAGGTCATTGTAGGTGAAGGGTGTGTGTGTGTGTGTGTGTGTGTGTGTGTGTGTGTGTGTAAATGCCCACCTGGTGGCTAGACATACTCTGGTCAGGCTCAAACCCTGTACTTTGGGTACAGGGTAAAAAGAGCCTTAAGTCCCTAGCCGCCACCACTTGTGAATTTATGCCTCATTTTTGATCTGTTCCTCATAAGTTCTGTAGTTTTCAGGATTTTTGTGGCAATCACTGAAGGACTTGATTCACCAAATGACAGGCATTTGAATTTCAGACTTCATATTCTTCAGAAAATAAATGGTAACACAAAACCTTTTATTCTAGCAATTTTCTAAGTTTATAAGCTACATTTGTCCCTATTTTGGGGCTGTATTCCCCCATTATTGGCTTTGTACAGTTTTTTTGTGCCAAGATACTGAGAGCTATGGTGAGAAGTGAGAAATGAATTCTGTATCCCACCATTATTGGCTTTGTCCAGTTTTTTTGTGCTAAGAGGTTGAGAAGTATGGTGACGTGATAACTGAATTCACTAAATGATAGCCGTTTAAGTTTCAGTCTTCCTATCTTTCAGGAAACTGCTGATTTGGCATAGTTGTATGATGTTCATCGTGCATACAGCTGCAGTCATAACAGATGGGTTCTCCTGCTGTCAGGCGGGTCCTCGGTTGGCCGAATTCCAAAGTCTAGGTCCAGCGTCGGTTGTCGTCGCTTCTTCCCTGACGTCAGTGCGACAGGGGTATAAAAGAACCAGCCGACACCATTTTCTCCAGTCTTTCTTGCCGTGCAGTGCCCGAAGCAGAAGCAGTTCGCAAGTGCTGGTCGGCCAGCTCCTGAAATTACAAACATTTTGCAACCGAAGTCTTCTTGAAAGCTAAGTACCCTGTTGGGGAAACTTTTGTTGCCTCAGACCGATGTCAGACAAAGTTAATAATTGTATTTCATGTGGGAAGCAAATACCGCATAAGGATTTTCATTCCCTCTGTATTCCTTGTTTAGGCCCAGACCACGACGTCTCGGTCTGTCGTTTTTGTGCTGCATTCAACAAATGCACCATTAAGCGTCGGGCGGAGTTCGCCCAGCATTATTTTGGCAAAAAATTTAACTATATTATGTCGTCGGATACTCCGACTCCAGTTTTGTCTAAAAAGCGCAAAGATAAGGACTGACACACGAGGTCCGCGGCCTCTACCGACACCACGCCAAAGCCGACTTCAGGTGGTCCGGTTCTCAGCGAGGCGCCTACGCAGCCCCTGACTACCGAACACACTTCATTGGCGGTGTCTTCTGTGCCTGAGGTCACAGGCTCCTCGGCCCACACCCCGACTACAGATACTGAAGCCACTCTTTGTGGTGAATCTCAAAACGTAGACAGGTCTGCCTCCTCTCAAGGTGTCTTCAGACCTTCCTCTCCTTTTTCCATCAAGGCTTTCACTAAGTCTAAAGCAGCCATGCATTCTAAGAGACAAGTTACACAGGGCCCATCTCCAGGCCCCATGCCTAAAAAACAGATGCTTAAAATGGCTGAGGATTTAATTACTCTTATCAGGGGTTCTCAACCCCCCCCTGGACAAAAGGCCCAGAGTGGAGGAAGAATCCCCCTCCTCTGATCAGGCCTCCATTATATCTGAGCACTCTGATGAACAGGAACTTTCTTACTCCCCTTTTGAATATTCTGATGCAGAAGAGCCCATTCCCTCTGTATCCCCCCCAGAGGATTACTCATTTGGGGAAACCTTGCATACCTTAAGGGAACACTTCCACTGGGAAGGCCAAGAGTACTCGGATTCCAAGAAAAGGCTTAGGGATTTTCTCTTGCTACCTCAGCACAGGCCTCTGGCTATACCTCCTGTCTTGGACATACTAGATGATGTGTACTCGGAGGCCTGCCTTAACCCGGATTCTTTACCTCCAGCCCCAGTCAAGCCTGACAGGTACTACCGGGTTCCTGACTCACACCAATTTCTATACAAAAGCCATGCGGCTGACCCAGAAACTATTTCACAGGGCCCCAAGGGAATTAAGGCCTCCACTGCTAAAAATCCATTACCTTTCGAGAGAGATTCCAGATCCTTAGAAAGGTGGGGAAAAAGGTATATACCTCGGCCACCTTAACCATGAGGGCATTAAACTGCCAGTTCCATATGCTAAAGTACCAACAGTTTCTGTTATCACAGTTGAGAAGTAAAATGTCACAACTTGAACAACAAGACTTGAAGGAGTTGCAGGATTTGATGCATAGTGCAGAACAAGTGGGTAAACATACTTTGCAATGTGGTTTTGATGCTCTAGAGGCCTCATGTAGAGCTGCTGTTACAGGATCAGTCATACGTAGACATGCCTGGCTCAAGGAACAAACCTTACCAGATCATGTCAAAGCTAAATTACTAGATGCCCCTCTACAAAAGGATGTATTATTTGGTGCTAATGCTGAGGAGGTATTAAAGAAAATGGAGGAAAAGGCTAAATCAATGCAAACAGTGAAAGATTTTCTACAGGTACAACCCCCACGTTTCAGTAGAAATTGGCCTTCCAAAAATTGGTCCTTTCCAGCCACGGACAGACCCCAGAGAGGTAGATACAGGCGCCCGAGGGGCAGAGGACAATCCCAAGGATCGTTTAGAGGCAGACAATGGGAAGCTCCTACACAAAGAGGGGTGAGGATAGTTCGCAGCCATTCAGAAAGCAAGCCCAATGACTTTCCCCTTTGCATGCCAAGCAAGGCTCAAATGGCAGCACCCTTAGGCGGAAAGCTGGCATTATTTTCAAAAAATTGTCATATTGTCACAAAAGACAAATGGATCCTGGACATTATAAACAGAGGCTACAGATTCCATTTTCACACCCTTTCAAAAATGAGAGGCATGCCAAACCTGCCACACAATCAAAGGGCAGAGGCACAAAGACAAATTTCAGATCTCATGGACATGAAAGCTATTCAAGAGGTACCTACTCACGAACAAGGTCAAGGTTTTTATTCCAGACTATTCCTGGTACCAAGGAAGGGAAAAGATTGGAGACCTATTTTGGACCTATCCATCCTAAACACATTTTTACTCGTACCAAAATTCAAGATGCTCACTTTACAGCAGCTTCTTCCCATGCTGGGCAAGGAGTCTTGGCTGGTAACATTGGACCTCATGGAGGCATACCTGCATGTCCCAATCAGACAAAATTGCAGAAGATACCTCAGATTTCTTGCAGGTTCAACCCATTATCAATTCTCTGCATTGCCCTTTGGCTTATCTACTGCGCCCAGAGTATTCACGAAATGCCTGACATCAGTAATTGCCTACTGCAGACTTCAAGGTATACAAATATACCCCTATTTGGACGACTGCCTGATCCAAGCGGACATCAAGCATATACTTCTGAAACATCTGGCTTATGTAATAATGTTGTTGAATTCTCTGGGATACACAGTCAACAAAAAGAAATCAAGGCTAATACCCTCTCGGAAAATAATTTTCCTGGGTGCCAACTTGGACACAAACACCCAGATGGCCTACCTCACGCCAGAGAAGCAGGGGCAACTAACTCAATACTTCAGAGCACTAGCAAATTTCACCAGGCTGACTGCAAGGAAAATCCTGCAGGCTCTGGGATTCATGGCATCTTGCATCCTACTAATCCCATGTGCAAAGCTGCATATGAGGAAACTTCAATGGTACCTGAAAAACCTATGGTCTCAACACAGCCACAGTTTGGAAACAGTAATACCACTAATTCCATGTCTTCAAAAGGAATTTCTGTGGTGGGCTCAAGCATGCCAAACAAACACAGGTCTCCCATTCAGCAAGTCTGAAGCAGATCAAGTCATCACAACAAACGCCTCGGACTACGCCTGGGGGGCGCACATGACAGATTGGTGCATTCAAGGCAAATGGTCCCAAAAAGAAAAGCACCTTCACATCAATCAAAAGGAAATGCTAGCAGTAATAAATGCTATTATAGCTTTCAAAGACCTTCTGCATCCAGGTCAACTATTGATAAGGACAGACAACACCACAGTAATGTGGTACATAAACAGGGAGGAACCCATTCATACCCCATATGCAGGCTGGCCATGTCACTTTGGAACATGGCTCTGGACTTACAAATTGAACCTCAAGCACATTACTTGCCAGGCAAGGAAAACACGCTGGCAGACAACCTAAGCAGAAATATGACCGATCCACACGAATGGAAGTTGCATCCTCAAGTTTTTACAGAGATAATTTAAGCATGGGGGGAAGGTAAGACATAGATCTTTTTGCCTCCCACAAAAATCACCAACTGACAAAATTCTGCTCAAGGATTTTTCATCCAAAGGCCTGGAGAGTGGACGCTCTCTCTTTCAGTTGGACAACAATGACAGTTTATGCCTTCCCACCTCTTCCTCTGCTGCCCAAAGTTCTATTAAAAACAGAGCAGACAGACCAAAGATGATTCTCATTGCTCCAGACTGGCCAAGACAACACTGGTACCCACTCCTGAGGAGCCTGACGCATTCCCCACCATGGACCCTGCCTCTAATGCCTCTTCTTCTGACTCAGCACAGCTTCAAAACACTTCACAGTCAGCTGAAAACATTCAATCTGGCCGCATGGAAGATTCCTTAACATCACAACAGACCCTACTCTCCAAGGAGGTGCGGGATGTCATTTTGGAGGCCAGAAAGCCATCTACTAGAAAAGCTTACTCCGCAAAATGGAAACTGTTTTGTGCCTGGAATGAGAAAAAGGGCCAGAATCCTGGAAAACTGAATTTACCTCAAATATTACAGTATCTAGCTGAGCTGCTAAGCAGTGGACTTTCATTCTCCTACATCAAAATCCATGCCTCAGCCGTTTCTGCAGAATACAACACTGATCCACCTTTATTCTCTCAGCCCCTCTTAAGACAGTTCCTCAGAGGGGCTAAGAATATAAAACCCCCAAGGAAACAACCAATACCTGCTTGTGATCTCAATTTCATTCTAGAAATGCTGACATTGCCTCCTTTTGAGCCAGCTGCCTCAACAGATTAGCAATATTTGTCCTGGAAAACAGCTTTCCTTCTGGCTATTACCTCAGCTCGTAGGGTATCGGAACTACAAGCCCTCATGGCTGTGCAGCCTTTTATCATCTTCCATCAGGACAGAGTTTCCTTACGAACCAACCCGTCCTTTGTGCCAAAAGTGGTATCCAGGGTAGCTTTGAATCAGGCTATACACTTACCTACCTTTTATCCTAATCCTCAAAACAAAGGGGAGAGATTGCTACATTCCTTGGACATCCACAGACAACTGCGTTATTATTTAGACAGAACAAAGCCTTTCAGAAAATCAGAACAGCTCTTTGTGTCCTATGCTATAGGAGCTCAAGGGAAGCCAATTTCCAAACAGACAATCTCAAAATGGATAGCCCACTGCATACACTTTTGTTATTCTTTTCATGACAAAACTGTACCTACAGGCATCAGATCTCATTCCACAAGGGCCACAGCTACCTCTGCAGCTTTCCTCAGAGGAGTTCCTACCAAAGATATTTTGGAAGCAGCCACTTGGAGTTCTGTGCATACCTTCTCCAAGCGCTACCACCTTCCATTATACTCCAAATCTAGAACAGGCTTTGCCGCTGCAGTCTTGCAGGGCATCCTGGCTCCTCCTAGTTCCACCTAGTGCCTGCCACCCCTTTCTTAGCTTTGGGATTCTACCCATCTGTTATGACTGCAGCTGTATGCACGACGAACATAGTACAGTTTTGTACCTACCATAAATGTAGATGTTCGAGTGCTAATACAGCTGCAGTCCAGGATTCCCTCCCTCCTTCCCCTCTTGGGACAGGCCTATTGGCTAACACCTCCTCATACAACCTGATTGGGGTATTCATTTATGGTGTATTTGCTTGCACTACTGTATTTTGATTATATGACATTGCTTTATTACACAAATTTATGTATTGCCTTCCTTCTGGGGGCACCTGACATCTGGGGCAAGAAAAACTGAGGAAAATGGCATCGGCTGGTTCTTTTATACCCCTGTCGCACTGACGTCAGGGAAGAAGCGACGACAACCGACGCCGGACCTAGACTTTGGAATTTGGCCGACCGAGGACCCGCCTGACGACAGGAGAACCCATCTGTTATGACTGCAGCTGTATTAGCACTCGAACATCTACATTTATGGTAGGTACAAAACTGTACTTTTTTCTGACTGTATTGCACAGGGTCCTTGGTTTAAGACGTGGCAGTGAAATGCACCGTAGTAACATAACATTTTATTCTAGCAACTTTCCAAAATGTTTGTCGCCCCCACCCTAAAAAAAAAACTGAAATTGAAAATTAAATGCAAGAAGCTGTGCAAGATACCTATGGCTTACACTACTGTCATTCTATTTTATATATAGCTATAGATATATATTGTGTGTGTATGGAAGTAGACTTTTATGATGGAAATGTTCTGAATTGGGCAGTTTTGTCATTATTGGTTCATGCATTTTGTTTCATTGCCTACTGGAAAAATGTTTAAACAATAAATGTAATATGTGCTCTAAGTGTGCTGTACAAGGAATATAACACATGTATGTTTCTTGTTTTGTTTGTAAGGGGCCAATGTAATCTTTATCCACCACTGCCTGGCCGTGCCTATTCTTTGGATGTGGTATGGGTTTAAGTGCTGTTTCAATTTAATGTGAGTTTCAAGGACAGAGAAGTTTTAATGCCAAGTCTGTTTTCATTGTGAGACAGTATTGCTTTGTTTAGCAGATTTCTATTAGTGTTTGTGCATTGTGCTAGAAAATGTAAAAGTAAAATCCAAATAATCATTGTAGAAGTAAATCACTATGCACATAGTGTTTATGGTAAATGGGACAAAATAGACAAGTAATGGGACATTGGAGTGGCTGCTGGGGAACTCTGGTGCCATATTTTGGTTATCTGTTCTTCAGTTTGCGTTTGAAAGTTGGTATCCCACAATTCCACTGGAGTGGGCGTGGTTACATAATTATGTATGCAAATTTGATGTTAATTAGCGTACAGATTTGTACCTATTTTTCATTGGCCTTGTCCAGATTTTTGATGTTTCCAGGTTGAGAGGTATGATTACCATAGCCCTTATATCCTTCACTAATCATATAAACCTTCACAGGAATGACAACAAATATATATCAGCCATTTGCCTAGACCTCTCAAAAGCATTTTATATGGTCTCCCACTCCATTCTACTAGACTCACTAACATCACTATCTTTCACCTCCTGTACTATAGGCTGCTTCAGAAGCTACCTATCTGACAGGCAGCAATCAATCCAGTGGAATGGAACTCTGTCTACACAACTTCCAACCACCATAGGAGTCCCACAGGGCTCTATACTCAGCCCACTATTGTTCTCTATTTTCACAAATAACCTCAATAGCTCTACACAACATGCCGCGCTCATACAGTATGCGGATGATTCAACCCTGATCTGCTCTGCCTCATCTCCCACAACCCTACATACACTCACTCAAGATACCTATAACTCAGTAGAAAAATAGATATCAGGTATCCAACTAATTCTAAATCCCAAAAAGACAAAACTGCTGCTATTTACCCACCTAATAGATAAAAAAAAAATTTGTTTTCCATAACATCTAAGGACGGCACCACCATCACCCCTTCTAACCACACCAAACTTTTGGGCATTGAAGTAGACAATAATCTCCACTTTGATGTTCACATCTCATATGCCATAAAACCAATACACAAAAAGCTAAGCTCCCTATACAGGCATAAGTCCTTTCTCTCACAAAAAGCAAGAGTCACTGTTGCACAAAGCCACCTCCTCTCATCTCTGTTATACGCAGCACCAACCTTTACCCAAGTCAGACAATCTGACTTAGACAAACTAGTATCATGCTATAGTAAAATAGTCAAGTTTTTTACTAACTCAGCCTATAGAACCCATCACTGTACTGCACTAAAAGAACTAAAATCGCTTGAGCTACCACAGCTACTTAACTATAACCAGCTGGGGACAGCCTACAATATTCTCAAATATCCTGAAAACCCCCCTCATTATCCATCCTACTTACTGTCTGTGCTGCAAACCGGTACCTAAGATCTAGTGAAAAATCTCTCCTCTCCCTCTCCGAGGTTAACAATAATGCAGGGAAAGCGCTCTACTGCGACACTGTTGCCAGAAATTGGAACTCTCTTCCCCTATCCGTGTCCACTGCCCCCTCCAAATCCATATTCAAAAAGTCCCTCAAATCGCATTTTCTTATTACCTGGTTATGCCCTTGTATCACATAACCCTACCCACACTGCTATTAACTCCCCAAACTCCTCTCTGATCACATCCTGGATCTCTGATCCCCTGTAGGCTTGGTCATCTGAAAGGGTACTTTTAACTGTAGAATCTTACTTGATATATTTTCTTCTCTTAACAATGTATAACTGACATTGTCTTTTTACCTATATTTTATATCTTCTTTTACCTGGAGTGTCTTATTAATTTTTTTCTATATTACTATGCTCAGTATACATGATGTAACCTGTTTTGTGTATTATGCTGGATGTACTGTATTTGTATAACTTGATGCCGGAGCTTTTCTCCCCGGGTCTCGGCTGAAATTGGCCTGGTCCAGTCGGAATTTCCCAGTTAACAAATGTAAAATAAGTAAATAAAAAAATAAAACTAGCTATCATTATACTCTTGATAAGTTGGATAGCTGCATGGCTTACAAATAGGACATGGTAAGTATCATACAGCAACTGGACAGGTGAAATCCTTGTTATAGTCAGGGTGTCCCACAGGGCTGTGTCCTAGGCCCTTACTTGTTTAGATTGTATCTTTCAGACTTTACTTTTTCATCTGAGGTGTTCTACAGACTATATGCAGATGACCTGAAATTGGGTAAACTGATTACTTATGTTATAGATAAGGCATGTCTGCAAAATTACTTGACTAAATTGACCATTTGGGCATAGGAGAATAATATGCTGATAAATGCATCAAAAACTAAGCATATGAGATTTGGGAGGCATAAACTGAAAGGTGAATATTTATTACAGCACACAGTGATTGAAACTGTAGACTCATTTAAGGACGTGGGTATATGAGTAGATTCAGCTATGAGTTACTCTAATCATATCAACCAATTGGTTAATGATAATAATAGAACTATAGGTTATATAAAAAAAATTGTAAAGTCTAGGAAATCAAAAATGATTTAGTCATTGTTTGTTAGTTGCATTAGACCCAAACTTGAGTATGGAATAACAATATGGAAACCCTATAAAAAAAAAAAAAGCATGAGCAAACGAAAGAGTACAGGAGAAATATACCAAAGGCATTCGTGGATGTGAAAATTTAAGTTGTTATGAAAGACTAAAATATCTGAATTTGTACAGTGTCTAAGAGGAGATCTTATTCAGGTATATAGGGCATTTAGAGACAACTGCCTCTGGGAATGTTTGAAGTTATCAAAAAGTAATAGAGAATCATGAGACAGCCTATGTAGAAAATTCTAAATTTATTTATTTATTTTACATTTGTTGACCAGGAATGTCCGACTGGATACATGTGCATTTTCAGCGGAGGCCCGGGGAGAAAAGCTCCAAAGGAAGTTACACAAACATCTTTACAAAATACACATTAACTCAGTTTACAAAGTGTGTGGATAGATATGTCATACATGAAACACTTATTAAAGAACAACAAAACAAAGGGGTCCCAAAAAATAGTATAAGTTTACAATTGAAGCCTAACAGTCAGGCTTGGAGCATGGACATAACCACTGAGACTTGAAATACTGCTTGAGACATTTCTTGAAGCGAGATAAGGTGTATCTAGGGTAATGTCAGCAGGTAAAGAGTTCCAAAATCTGAAGTAGTTACTTAATTTGTTCTGCAACCTGTGGGTCTCGGATCTGACCTCGGATCCGACCGGCAGCTTTCCAAGCTTCAAGATCTGAGCTCCTAGCTCCTCCCCTCTACCCACAATCCCCTGTCACCACCACACTACCTCAGATCGTTTTTACCACGGCTTGAATGACAAGCATCTTGTGAAGAGCTCCTGGCTTAGACAGGGAAGTGAACAATTTTCTTAAAGATTTTTGTCAAAAAACTTTTAAAACTTAAAAAGGAGAGTATTGTAAGTGTTTATCTGCCCTTTTTTGTTTTCAGGATTGCGTTTTCTTTTTCAAATCCTCCCCCTAGGTGTTTGGGCATGTGAGTGTGTGTGTCAGCAAAATGGCCGAAGGCCATAAAGCTATTTTTTCAAAGTGCACTGGGTGTGGCCCTAAGCTTTCCCCAGCTGATGTCCACACTCAGTGCGTTATATGCCTGGGGTTGTGCATTTGTCTTCAGACTGCCAGGTTTGCGCAGCCTTCAACCCCCGGGCTGTGAGGGACAGAAGGAACAGGCTTATTCTGGCGGGATTACTTCCCCCGGAGGAGGCCTCTTCCTCCTCTCCATCCAAGGTGCAGGCTATCCAGGTAACTTCTACACCCCTGATTCCCTCGACTCAGGCTGGGACTCAACCTCCCACTACTGCTTTGAGTACGAAGGAAGTTCAGTCTTCTCCTACTAGGGAGCACAGGACCAAAGACCGGGCAAAGCACAGACACAAGACGCGAGCCGAGCCTCATCCCTCGGCTCCGCCTTCAAAAACTATCAAATCACCTCCGAGGGTGTCCGGACCTTCTCCTTCTCGGCTCCGATTTTCTTCCTTCTCACCAGAGCCGGAGGAGGAGCTCCTATCACCCTCGAGGTCGTCGAGGCGGCCCTCCAGACCTGCCTCTATGACCTCCTCTAGATCTACTAGTTCTCTCTCCGACGCCGACATGGATAGGATGATGCGTCGGTTTTTGCAGACCCAAATGCAGATGGGCGTGCTCCTGCCTCCCCCTCCACAGGGGGAGTGCAGCTTCAGTATTTGCCCCGATTTCTCCTTCTTCAACCCGGATCCTGGTTTTGGGGTCTTCGGATCCAGGCCCTTTTGGAGCCGGGGTTTTGTTGGCGCCGGTGGCCCAAGCCTTCTCGACGCCGACCATACCCTTGAGTATCTCGGATCCGAGCTCTCGGGGCCGTGGGCTGGGCGTTGGATCTGTGGGAGCGGGTGCTTCTTTGGCGCCGCCTATGTCGGAGCGCACCTCCCTTTCGGATTTGATGCTTTTGGCTCCGACCCCGATCCCTATCTCGGAGCCGAGGAGACTACTTTCGGGGCCGGAAGAGAGTAGTTCTCCCTCGACGTTCGAGGTAGTGGAGAGGGTACTGTCGAGGTCTTCCAGGTCCCCGACTTGGGTTTTGGATCCCTCCGCCCCCCCCCCCCACTGCATACAGGCCTAACTTCCATTATCCTTCTATCGGGACAGCCTGCTCAGACCCTCCAGTTGGTTCCCTCAGAGGAACAAGAGGCCGTTGAGCCCTCTTCTGATAGTCCCACAGAGGAGGTGCCTCGTAAACGGACGTATAAAAGGAGGCACATGGACTCCCCCGAGTCCGTCACCACAGATACGGACTTAGAGGAAAGGGAAGGTTCCCCAAGGTCACCCCCGAAGATGTCTCCTTTGGAGACATCATGGAAATGTTGCGTATTAGGGGGGTTGGTCTGCCCAAAAACCTTACTCGGATGAGTCCATATTTATGGAGGCGTTTGAAGCGGGCCCATCTACCTCCTGGGTGTCCCCACCGGCAGATCCCCTGGTAGATCTTCTGACTACCAGGGCTTGGCAGGAACCCGACACCGTGGAGCCTATCCTATGTCGACCGGATAAAATCCTTAGCCCCCCTTCAGACAGGCAGGTTTGGGCCAAAGGGTCTCCAGTTGATGCCATGTTGGTGGCTGCTGCCACTAAAAGGGAACTCTCCCTGGAGAGCTCCATGGTACACCCGCCAGACAAGGAGTCCCGAGAGCTGG
This sequence comes from Protopterus annectens, assembly GCF_019279795.1. Taxonomy (NCBI): domain Eukaryota; kingdom Metazoa; phylum Chordata; order Ceratodontiformes; family Protopteridae; genus Protopterus; species Protopterus annectens. The sequence continues at coordinate 1,190,951,571 of NC_056731.1, read as the reverse complement.
ACCGTATAGGGAAGCGGACCTTTGCTTCAGCAACCTTCTCCGTGAGGGCGCTGAATTATATGGCGCATATCATCAGGCTGCAACGGGATTTGATCAAGAAATACACTGCAGTCCCTCCTGAGTCCATGTCGGTCGAGAACAAAACCGTGTTTTTGACACGCATGGCCATTCTCAAGTCCATTTCAAATACGTCCATGCGGCTACTGTCTTATGCTACGGAGGGAGCCACAAGGGCCAGCGGAGCAGGTGTTGTCTTGAGACGTCACGCCTGGCTCAGTCTTTGTAATTTCGCGGAACCTTTCAAGGCGTCCTTCGCGAACGCACCCTTTGACGGTTCTTCGCTTTTTGGCAAGACTGTACGCGATACACTAGTCCAAAGTGAGAAGGACGGGAAGACGCTGTCTGCCGTCGGAGTCCGCTTCTCGAGCCCCCAATGTTCCTTCTCAAGGAATCAGAGGGGGCAAAAGAAGCTGTGGTTCCGCAAGTCTCAGCAATCCTGTCCAGCTTTGGACTCCGTGCCCTCCAGAGGCAGAGGAGGGCAGGGTGGATGCCGGCCCAGAGGCAGAGGGGGACCGCGTAACTTCGGGTCTAGGGAGCCTTTTTCCGAGAGACCCGCACAACAGCCCTGCGGGCTTACCCGACTGTCCTGCTGTGGAGACAGTCGGGGAGCGTTTAACGAAGCACCTGTCAATGTGGGAGTCCATCACGAACGATCGATGGGTGCTCCGAATTATATCCAGAGGCTACAAAATTCCCTTCCTATTTCATCCTCCCTCAGGTGGTCGCCTCCCCGATGTCCCACCCAATCAGAGAGGCGGCTACTGTAGAGATTTCAAATTTGTTAGAAAAAAGAGCCATCCAGCGGGTCCCCCCAGACCAATTGGGCTACTACTCAAGGTTCTTTTTAGTGCCAAAAAAGACAGGGGACCTCAGGCCCATTCTAGACTTGTCCGCCCTGAACATGTTTGTTCCCAAAGAAAAATTTCGGATGGTCACTCTACAATCTATTCTCCCCTTAATGCAGAAGAACGACTGGATGTGCTCTATAGACCTCAAGGACGTGTACTACCACATTCTAAGGGACAGACTGTCCAGGAGGTTCCTCCGCTTCTGGCTAGGGGCCAGTCATTACCAGTTCAGGGTCCTTCTGTTAAGACTCACCTCAGCCCCCAGAGTGTTCACCAAAGTCATGGCAGTGGTTGCGGCCCACCTGAGGCTTCAGGGCATAAGGGTCTTTCCGTACCTAGACGATTGGCTCCTCACAGCAACCAACAGGCATCAACTTTGCATCGCGAGAGACTATGTGCTGTCTCTTGCCGACAGCTTGGCATCTCAGTCAACATACCGAAGTCTTTTCTTCATCCTGTGCAAGCATTAGATTTCATAGGAGCCAGGCTAGATTCCTGATCTTCTCAGGCCTTCTTGACCTCGGACAGGCTGTCCAGCCTCTCACTCCAAGTTTTGGCTCTTCTTCGCACCAAGGCCCCACCGGCGGAGTTAGTCCTGACGGCACTAGGCTCGATGGCAGCGGCTATTGTCCTCTGTCTCCATGCTCGCCTGAGGATGCGTATATTACAGTGGACACTCCAAGTTCAATGGTCACTGTTACTCCACCCATTGAACACTCCTATTCCTCTGAGCAGAGTTTGCACGGAATCCCTCCTGTGGTGGCTTCACTCCCCAGAACTCGGGCAAGGGAGACCCTTTGTGATCCCCCCCCCCCCAGGTCACGTTAACCATGGATGCTTCTCGCCTAGGGTGGGGGGGGCATTGTTTGGGCAGAAATGTCCAAGGTACATGGACCTCATCGGAGACCGCTTTGCACATAAATGTTCTGAAGATGAGGGCAGTGCTTCTAGCGTTGCAGGCTCTCCAAGACCTTCTACCTCTAGGAACGATTGCAATACAGACGGACAATATGTTAGTGGTCTGGTATATAAACAAACAAGGGGGAACCAGATCCTACCCTCTTTGTCGAGAAGCCATGAGAGTTTGGCAATGGGCGATATCCACCAACCGCTTTCTGATAGCAACGCACATTCCGGGACGATCCAACATTCTGGCGGACAAATTGAGTCGAGTAATTCTCAGTCCTTACGAGTGGTCTCTCAATCCGAAAATTGCGAAGGAAATTTTCCGCAAGTGGGGTTGGCCTCGCTGCGATCTCTTTGCTACTCTCCAAAACACAAAATGCAGCGAGTTCTTCACAATTCTTCCCCCAGAAGGGGAGAGCCCCAGCAGAGATGGTCTGATTCATGCTTGGCCTCCCGGTCTACTCTATGCTTACCCCCCGCTTCCGCTCATGGCGAAATTCATTCAGAAAGCCGCACGGTTGGGGAGCAAAATTATCCTCATAGCCCCATTCTGGCCTCGTCAAATCTGGTTTCCATACCTGCGGTCTCACAGTCCCCCCCCCCTTTAATCCTGGATCCCATTCCAGATCTGATATCGCACCCAACGGGGTGCCCAACACCAAACCTGGTCAACCTCAAGTTAGCGGCTTGGTTGATCCAGTTCCACTAATGGCAAGGACTCCCGGTATCTCGTCACCAGTGAAAACTATTCTGGTAGCGGCTCATAAACCGTCCACCAGGAAAATCTATAATAGTAAGTGGAAACGATTTTCTATCTGGGCTAACAGCCAAGGTCTTAACCCATTTACTGTTCCGATTCCTACAGTATTGGATTTTTTGTCCATGATTTTTGAACAAGGGGCCAGTGCATCAACGGTCAAAGTACAGTTGGCAGCAATATCCCATTTTCATGTGGGAGACGGATTAGGATCTCTAGCATCTACAAAATTGTGCAAGACATTCTTGCGTGGCGTTTTCCTTCTCAAGCCACCAGTGAAATCCATGACTCCCCCTTGTGACTTAACTTTTGTTCTGCAAGCCTTAACGAAACCTCCGTTTGAACCTGCAGCTTCTGTACCCCTTAAATTTCTGTCCTGGAAAACAGCATTCTTGGTAGCCATAACTTCTGCTAAAAGGGTTTCAGAACTCCAAGCTTTGTGCATGAAACCTCCTTATCTTATTTTCCACAATGACAGAGTGTCTCTCAGGACTAACCCGTCTTTCTTACCAAAAGTGGCATCTGTGGCAAATATCAATCAGATTATCAATCTGCCAGTGTTTTTCAAACATTTTCAAAATAAGGGGGAATACATGTTGCATACACTAGACGTACATAGACAGTTACGTTTTTACCTGCACAGGACCAAAGATGTTCGTAAGGCTGATTAACTCTTTGTGTCATTTGCTCCTTCATACATGGGAAAACCTATATCCAAAGTGACATTGGCTAATTGGATTTGTCAGTGTATTTCTCAGGCTTATAAGGCATCAGGCAAAAAACCCCATTCAAAATCCGTGCACATTCCACAAGGTCCATCGCAACTTCTGCAGCCTTCTGGTCCAGGATGCCGTTGGGCGACATGTGTTCAGCAGCCACTTGGTCTTCTGCCCATACGTTTATTTCTCATTAAAAGCTGGACATGATATCTAGAAGCAGGGCATCCTTTGGCTCCGCGGTGCTTTGGAATATCCTCCCATAGACCACCCAGGTTTCTTTGTTTAGGTAGCTGGGGACTCTGTCCCACAGGTTGCAGAACAAATGAAGTAACTACTTCAGATTTAGAAGTTATATATTCACCATAACGTTCCATCTGAGTAGGTACTTCATTTGTCTGCAACCATCCCCCCCTGCCATCCCCCTAACCAGTATCGGGTTTCTAAGATCTAAATGATTCTTGAGAATATCTGAACCTGTTTATTACAGGTTTTTCAGGTGATACAGCAAAACCGATCTGAGGTAGTGTGGTGGTGACGGGATTGTGGGTAGACGGGAGGAGCTAGGAGCTCGGCTCTTGAAGCTTGGAAAGCTGCCAGTAGGATCCGAGACCCACAGGTTGCAGACAAATGAAGTACCTACTCAGATGGAACGTTATGGTGAGTACATAACTTCTAATTTTGCCAACATAATTGGCAAACAGGGAGTCTCTGGCAAAGTTATTGGATTTGATAGTTTGAACTACTAGTCCATTAGAAGAGCGTAATTTTCTAAGATTAAGGTGGGGATAGATAATATCTTTTAATGCCGGAATCTTTTCAGGTTGTTTGAGTACTTTATAAGCCAGTATAAGTTGGTTATACTGAAACAGTCTGGGTAGCTCTAGCCATCCAAGATTACTTAGGTTAATAAGTGGTGTGTTCTGTAGGGCAAAAAAGTGGCAAATCTGGCCATGTGATTGTAGCAGCTAGAGAGCTTGTTAAATTCAGTTTTATTTAAGTTGGTAAGTGCAGGGGAGGCATAGAGTAGGGTAGAGAGTAGATTGGAGCGGGCAATGGCAGTTCTGGTAGATGGGGTTAGGAAAGGCTTTATACTATATAGGGATCCAAGTTTTTTGTTAATGGTTTTGACAGTTTTATTGATATGCACATCAAATTTAAGATTGTTGTCGATAGTAACTCCTCAGTATGAAGGTCTGGGGAGATTGTGGTTCCATTATTGGACATGATGGAAAAGGATAACAGTGAGGACCTGTAGGTGGGGGGAGAAGAGTAGGAGCTTTGTTTTGCTGGGATTTAAAATAAGACCGCAGTCAGCAAACCAGTTTCCTACTTGGTTAAAGGAACTCTGTGTGATTGCCTGCAACTCTAGTTGAGAGGTAGCAGTGCAGACCAACGTGGAATCGTCCGTGTATTGGATGCAATTTACCTTTGGAATAACAGTGTGAAGGTCATTAATAAATATTGAAAACAGAAGAGGTCCCAGAATAAAACCCTGGGGAACACAGTGTGTTGTGCAGGAGATTAGATGGTTTATGCCATAGGATGACTAGTTGCCTATTTTTTTTATTTTTTTATTTTACATTTGTTGACCGGGCTAGTCTAGCTGGATATATGTCCATTTTCAGTAGAGGCCCGGGGAGAAAAGCTCCATTGGTTATTATAGCAATAACCCACGCCTGGGTGTGGGTAATGCTGGATTTACCCACGGTTGGTGTGGTTTGGTCCCGAGGGCGAAAAACAAAGCCAACCGTGGGTAAATACAGCATTACCACACCAGAAGTGGTTATTGCTATTATCATGACATTATTTAAGAAAAGAAACTATTACTTTTCTTAAATAATGGCATAGTATAATGCCTGTTTACTGCCCTTCCGCAGATGTCTGGCATCCGGCAGTTCTGATGTACTGTGCCTCGCGGTACATCAGAGTTGAGCAAACAACTGAGCAAGATCTCCGTTGCTTTTTTTACTGTTTCGCTATGTTAAATGGGTTTAACATAGCGAGACAGTTAAAATAAGCAACGGAGATGTCCGTTGCTTATTTTAAAACTGTCTCGCATGTTAAACCCATTTAACATAGCGAAACAGTAAAAAAAGCAACGGAGATCTTGCTTTCTACATTGCTTTTTTTTTTAAAACCTGTCTCGCTATGTTAAATGGATTTAGCATAGCGAGACAGCTTTAAAATAAGCAACGGAGATCTCCGTTGCTTATTTTAAAGCTGTCTCTCTATGTTTAACCCATTTAACATAGCGAGACAGTGTTTTAAAAGTAGAGTTATACTAATGGAAAAAAGTCCGGGCGACCGGACCTTTTTCCATTAGTATAACTCGATTTACAATGTGCACGCTGGACAATCAGTGTGCACGATTTGGGGGGGGGTCATGGTATAATACAAGTTTAAGCAGAGATAGGCAATGCAAGGTTATAATTTATAAACAGAAGTAGATAGTACAAGTTATTACAGGTATTATGAAAGGAGCAAAAAACCAAAAAGTGTAATAAAATTGTTTTTTTTTTTTTTTTTTTTGTGGATTACAATAGTTATACAGTATATATGTGAAAACATATATCTACATAGATGTTATGAAAAGGGAAAGCTATCAGGGAAACAGGGAGAAGAGAAAAAAAGAATTATGGAAGAAGAAAAGAGAGAGAGGAGGAAGGAAAGTTAATCTGGGTTAGTGCAGGAGCAAAAGTCCCCTATAATGCAGGTATGATTGAAACCATTGGAGAGAGTGTTCTCCCAGTGACATTGTTTTCAGGGTCTTGATAAGTAGATGGTGGCTGATCATATCAAAAGCCTTTGATAGATCCAAGAAGAGGGCAGAGGATAATTTGTTATTGTTCCTGTTGTGGTTGATATTGTTAGAGAAGGAGAGTAGGGTGTGGTGGTACTATGGTGTGGCTTAAAGCCATGCTGAGAGTTGGCCAGTAGATTATTCTGAATTAGATGGGACAGACGTTGTTTTTGGATGCATTTTTCTATAATTTTAGCAAGTGGGGATAAGATAGCTATGGGCCTAAAATTGGACAACTCAATAGAGCTTCCACCTTTATGGAGGGTATGACCCATGATATTCTCCAGATAGAGGGGACTTTTGCTTCTGATATAGAGTGATCTATTAGAATAGAGATGGGGTATGCTACAGCTTCTGCAGCTTTTTGCAAGTATTCAGCAGGGAGTAGATCAGCAGCTAAAGTAGTGGGTTTTAACTTTTTGATTAGAGAACAAATGAAGGCTGTAGGTACTGGATGGAAGCTAAAGGATGACTGAATTTTGGGAATAGTTACCTGTGTGCTAGGGGAGTTTAGGGGCAATTGGCTAGCTAGGGTTTGGATAGTCTCGGTAAAGAAACTATTGAAGGTGTTAGCGACCTCCTCTGGAGATTTATCAGTAGAGACTGAAGGAGGTGGGGTAGTGGTATGACCTGGGTGCATACGTTTATTTATCCCTGCCCAGAATTCTTTAGGATTATTTTAGTTTCTCTTTTGGAGTTGGAAGTAGTAGTTTTTTGTGTCTAGTAAGGTGAATCTTTTTTTGCTCTTTTCTACGCTGTGTTGGTGGCTTCATTTTGCTGGTTCCTAAGTGCTTTATTTTGGATGTTATTGGTTGTGTTTAAAGCACTATTCTCTTTTATTTCTTTTCTTTTCGTGTTGTTCCTTAATTGCCGAAATTTAATTTGATCTAGAACCGCTTTTGTGGCCCGCCATTTATTCCATGCCTGATTTCTGAGTTTGATTTTAGATCTGGTCTCTGTAGAGAGCCAAGGTACGATTTTAGTTTTGGTCCTAGTTGAGTGGGCAGGAGCATGAGAATTGAGGATGGTGAAGAATTTATTGTTGAAGTAGGCAACAGCCTCTTCAAGGGGCATATTTTTAAGGGCCAACCATTTACATGTTTTGAGTTCATCTTGAAACCTGATAGGATTAAAGTTCTTATTATTTCTTACTGTTCTATATGAGGGCTGGTGCTGGTTATTAGTTTTATGTTTGCAAGTAAAGGTGAGAAAGTGATCGCTGAGGTCATCAGGGAAGGTCCCAGAAGTATACATATGGGAATGGCTATTTATTAGAATCCAGTGTAGTATGCTCTCTTTGTGATTAAATTTTCCTATCCTAGTGGGAGTGGATATGATCTGTGAAAATCCATATAGATTCACATGTGTGGTAGGTGACTGTGAGGAGCAGTTGTTCCAGTTGATATTAAAATCTCCAAGTGCTATGGTTTCTTGTGGGTAGTTATTTGCTAACCAGTAGAGGGTATCTTCTAAGGTATTGGCATTATTCCCTGGGGGAATATATATGCAGACAATATTTATGCTTTTGTTTTTATTAATCTGGAGTTTAGTGAAAGTATTTCTTCTTTGTTGACCTGGGGTGGTTGTATGGGATCTATTTTAACATTTAGTATAGATTTATAGAGTACTGCTATCCCACCTCCCTTCTTAGTGGTCCGGTCAAGTCTGAGTATATTATACCCAGGTGGTAGAACTTCATTGTCTGGGGTTCCTGGTTTTAGCCAGGTTTCAGTTAAGCATAATATTTTGGGGGAATGGAGTTCTAGGAGGGCATGTAAGTTATGTACTGTTATTTATGCTTCTAATATTTAGATGGCAGATTAGAAGGGAGTTGGAGGATCTATTGATAGATGGCATTTTGATAGCCCCACCTCAGGTGATGATAAGCCTATCAGTAGCATTAGGGCCAGAGTTGGGGTGGATGTCACCATTCTTTGTGAGGTTATATCGTAAGTATGTAGTAAGTTTCAAAAATTTGTTTATACGTTTTTGATACTGTTTAGATTTTGAACTGGTGTATCTAGGTTTAATAAGCTGATGGTAAGCTGTGTTTAAGGAGTTGGGTATAGGGTAAATTAGGGGTTGTCCAGCCATATTTGATACAAATGAGGTGGTTTGACATTTTGGATTGTGAAATCCTAAGTAGTGTTGATTTTCATAAGGAGAGAGGAGACATAAACTTATCATAAGGCTTAGTCGGGAGAGTAGTGACATTACTTTGAATGGATACATGGTTAGAGGCAATGCTAGGAATTCTAGTCACCTGGGTTTAGTAGATGGATAGGAAATATTAGTTAAGTGAGGGCTGGTAAGAAGGGGCTTGCAAATCTGTTTGGCTCAAGTAAGAGGTGAGGTAAGAAAAACTGATTGGCTCAGCAAGGAGGGGAGTGGTTTAGAGAGTATAAATCTGACACTACTGGGGCCGGGTGGGAATTGGGGACAGAGTGGGGTGGGGAGCGAGCCCGAGTGCAGCAGGGCTAAACCAGATTCAAGGAACTTAGAGCTGACACTTAAAGGTAAGTATTCTAGTATTTTTTGTTAGAGTTTGAATAGGCTTTTTGGTTTATTCTTGCTTCCTAAAGTGTACTGTAGTTCAATTTTCGTAGCACTTTTCTGTTTTATTCATGTAATACAAAAATAAGGAAGAAATGCTTATTGAGGCATTCAGTGTACAATTTTTAAGGATTATTGGTTGGATATTGTACAGTTTTGTAATGTCTTATAAGGGTTGGTCCACTACAACTTAACAGTGCTATAGACCCAGGGCAGAGATTGTGGTGTAGCAGAGAGAGATTAAGAAATAGTAACCTTGTAGTCAGGTTAGATGAGGGGAAATTCAGAACAGGTATTCCGCTTGAGTTTTCACTGCGTAGCGTACTTCATTAGAACAGGCCTTGCAGGACCACTGATTAGAGGGGAATGGTACCTTGCAGTCAGGTTAGACGAGGGGAAATTCAGAACAGGTATTCAGCTTGAGTTTTCATTGGGTAGCTTCCTACATTAGAACAGGCCTTGCAGGACCACGGATTAGAGGGGATGATGCCATGCAGGGAAGTCTACTGGCTGAGTCTAGGAGCACGGGCTTTTGAAGCTGTAGGAATGAGAAGTGTACTAAATGGTTGTCTGACAAAGTAACTGATGCATGGAACAGACTACCAGATTACATTAAAGCAAGTGCTAGTTTAGATATTTTTAATAACAGCCTGGACACTTATTATGGGAACAAGTGTTCTGGTATATTGGAAAGCTACAGGGGCATTGATGCCTGTGCTTAAAATATTTGTATGTAAGTATGTATATGTATCAGATAAGAAAGTTATGTCTTATCATAACGTTGCATCTGTGTTGTCGATTTTCACTTTTCCTTGACATCCCCTTCCTCCTTCCCCCCTGTCCTTCGGTTTCTTGGTGCAAGGAATCTTTCCCGAAAGATTGATTCCTTCCTTGTAGGAATACAGGTATGGTCTCTGATCTGTTACTTCCAAGTCGGTCACTCTTTTATGCAAACTTGATGTCCTTCAAGAATGCAACTGCAGTCCTGACATATGGGTTGTCCTGCCTCAGGCAGCCCCTCGGTCGGCCGGATTCCAAAGTCTGGGTCCGGCATCGGCCGATGTCGCCTCCTCCCCGACGTCAGAGCGGCTGGAGTATAAAGGCATCCGCCGATGCCATCTTCTTCAGTCTTTCTTGCCGCGCAGTGCCCGAAGCAGAAGCAGTTCGCAAGTGCCGGTCGGTCAGCTCCTGTATTTTCAGTTACCGAAGTCATCTAAAAGCTAAGTACCCCGTTGGGGAACATTTTTTCTTGCCTCAGCCGATGTCAGAAAAAATTGAAAAAGTTAATAATTGTTTGTCTTGTGGTAAACAAATACCTCATAAGGACTTCCCTTCTTACTGCCTCCCTTGCCTGGGCCCAGACCACGACGTCTCGGCCTGTGCTGCCTGTGCTTGCTTTAATAAGCGCACTCAGGCGCCGGGCAGAATTTGCAGAAGACTTTTTTGGCGAATCTTTCGCTTATATCATGCCGTCGGAACAACCAACAGCACAATCTACCAAAAAACGCAAGGACCGGGACCGACATCCTCGGCCCGCGTCGTCCACCGATACCACGCCTAAGCCCTCCGCGAGTGCATCGGTCCCTTCGGAAGTGGTAATTCAACCGCCCCAGGCCGACGACACCGCTTTAACGCGTTCTTCGGACCCGGAGATTTCAACGGTGCCGGTTGCTGATTTTCCTCCAGAAACCGAAGCTCTAGATCTACCCAACACCATTCCTGTGGACAGGCTTACCCCTGCATGTGGGGCAGCTAGGCCTCCGGTATCCATGTCCATCAAGGCCTTTGCACGTTCTAAGGCTGCCAGCCAGGCCAAGGCCCATCCTAAATCATCTTCTCAGGGCCCCTCTTCTGATAGACAGATCATGACTCTTGCTGCAGATCTAATCTCTCTTATCAGGGGTTCTCAGCCGCACCCAGACAGAGGTTCTCAGCCGCCTGCAGATAAAAGGCCTAGAACTGAGCAGACAGACACCCTCTCTTCGGATGAAGCCTCTGGGGATTCAGAGCAATCAGATACTCAGGAAGAATCCTTCCAGGCCTATGAGGACTCGGATGCTGAGGATTCAATTCCCTCTGCCTCCCCTCCAGAGGATATTTCTTTTGGTGAAGTTCTCCACTCCATGAGAGAACATTTTCAGTGACAGGGTCAGGAATTTTCTGACTCCAGGAAAAGGCTACGTACCTTCCTTAAGCTACCCCAACACAGACCTGTAGCTATTCCTCCAGTGTTGGATGTCCTTGATGATGTATACTCGGACTCCAGTGCTTTGCCTGACTCTCTCCCTCCTGCTCCTGTCAAGCCTAACCGATATTACAGGGTCCCTGAAACCCATAAACATCTCTTTAAGGCCCACTCTGTGGATCTAGAAACTATTTCACAGGGCCCCAAAGGAGTGGCTACTTCCTTGGCCAAAAACCCTCTGCCCGCTGACAAGGAAGCTAGGTCCCTAGAGAGATGGGGCAAAAAAGTTTATACCTCTTCCACCCTTGCCATGAGGTCACTCAACTGCCTTTTTCATATGTTTCAGTACCAGGATTACTTAATGGATGATTTGCAGAAAAAGTTAGCCTCTCCTGAGCCTATAGATAGAAAGGCATTGCAGGATTTGGTTCATAATACTCAGCAGGTTAGCAGTCATTTTCTTCAGTGTGGTTATGATGCATTGGAAGCTTCATGTAGGGCAGCCATGACAGGGGCCGTTATACATAGACATGCTTGGTTGAAAGAACAGCCACTGCCAGACCATGTTAAAGTTAAGCTCCTGGATGCACCTCTGGAAAAACAGAAGCTTTTTGGTACTAATGCACAGGATGTGTTGAAGTCCATTGAGGAAAAGGCAAAATCAGTACAGACTGTCAAGGATTTTCTCCAGGTTCAGCCTCCCAGATTCAGCAGGAATTGGCCTTCAAAGAATTGGTCCTTTCCAGACTCAGACAAGTTTCAAAGGGGAAAAAACAGGCATGCTTGAGGTAGAGGGCAATACAGTGGCTCCTACAGGGGCTGCCAATGGCAACCACCAAATCAGAAAAGTGGCGCAGGGAGTTCACCCACACCACAGGGACAATCACAATGACTTGACTTTCACTCCGCCTACCAAGGCTCAAAGAGAAGCACCTCTAGGCGGAAAATTTTCCTTATTCTCAAGGAACTGGCACATTTTAACCAAGGACAAATGGATTCTGGACGTAATAGACAGAGGTCACAGGTTCCACTTCCACACCTTACCAACAAAACAAGGCATGCCAAACCTGCCTCAAAATCAAAGGGCAGAGGCTCTCTTACAAGTTTCAAAGCTGTTACAAATAAAAGCTATAGAAAAGGTTCCTCCTCAGGAACAAGGCCAGGGATTCTATTCAAGACTGTTCCTTGTTCCAAGAAAAGAAAAACAATGGAGGCCTATACTGGACTTGTCCGTTCTAAACACCTTTCTCATTGTGCCAAAATTCAAAATGCTGACGTTACAGCAACTCCTTCCCCTGCTGGGCAAGGGGTCTTGGCTGGTTACTCTGCACCTCAAGGAGGCATACCTGCATGCCCCAGTCAGACACAGTTGCAGAAGATACCTCAGATTTCTTGCAGGAACAGAGCTTTATCAATTCTCAGCATTGCCGTTTGGCTTATCTACTGCGCCCAGAGTATTCACGAAATGCCTGGCATCAGTAGTTGCACATTGCAGACTCCAGGGGATTCAAATATACCCTTACCTGGACGACTGCCTCATACAAGCGGACAGCAAACAAACCTTGATAAAAAAACTTGGACTATGTCATTCAGTTGCTACAGGCTTTGGGATACACAGTCAACATTCAAAAATCAAGACTATTACCATCCCAAGAGATTATTTTCCTAGGAGCAAAGCTGGACACACAATCACAAATGGTTTTCCTCACAGAGGAGAAACAACAGCATTTACCAGATTACTTCAGAAGCCTAGCAAAACTTACCCAGCTGACTGCAAGGAAGATCCTGCAGGCCCTGGGTTTCATGGCATCGTGCATTCTTCTGATTCCTCTGGCAAGACTACACATGAGAAAGCTACAGTGGTATCTAAAAAACTTATGGTCTCAACACAGCCACAACCTAGAAGACGTAATACCACTCATTCCATGCCTGCAAAGGGAATTTTTGTGGTGGGCTCAAGCAAGCCATTCAAACCAAGGCATGCCTTTCAACAAAGTTCAAGCAAGTCAAACCATAACAACAGACTCCTCAGATCATGGATGGGGCGCACACATGGAGGACAGATGCATTCAAGGTCAATGGATTCTCACGGAAATGCCTCTGCACATAAATCAAAAAGAGATGTTGGCAGTGATACATGCAATAGAAGCCTTTGGAAAATCTCTTCAACAAGGCCATCTGCTAATAAGGACAGACAACACCACTGTCATGTGGTATATAAACAAACAAGGAGGCACTCACTCGTATCCTCTCTGCAGATTAACAATGGCTCTTTGGGAAAAGTCCCTGAAACTGATCATCCATTTGCAATCCCAGTTTGTTCCAGGCAAGGACAATGTTCTGGCGGACAGGTTGAGCAGAAATTTCGTGGATCCACACGAATGGATGCTGCATCCACACATCTTCTCACAAATAACAACTGCATGGGGAAGACCGGACATAGATCTCTTTGCTTCTGATCTCAATCACCACCTGGACAGGTTCTGCTCAAGGACACACCATCCTCTAGCCTGGAGAACGGATGCTCTCTCCTTCAGCTGGAATACCCTAAAAATCTATGCATTCCCTCCTCTACCATTACTAACAAAGGTGTTACTGAAGATCAAAGCAGAGCAACCAAAAGGAATATTGATAGCTCCAGACTGGCCGAGGCAGCGTTGGTATCCCTTGCTACTGAGCATAACTCACACCAAACCGTGGCCCTTGCCCAAATGGCCTCTGCTCCTGACTCAACACAATTACAGAACTGTTCACCAAAACCTGCAAACATTACAACTGACAGCTTGGAGGGTTCCATGACTTTGACCCATGTCCCCCTCTCCGAAAAAGTTCAGGAAATTTTGCTGGAAGCACGCAGACCTTCCACCAGAAAAACCTATTCGGCCAAGTGGAAGAGATTCATCATCTGGAATGCCAAAAAGGGCCAGGATGCATCAGTGATGAGCATACCTCAGATATTAGAATACTTGGCAGAAATGTTTCATAGTGGCCTCTCCTATTCTTCCATTAAAATTCACGCTTCAGCAATCTCAGCAAATTACAACTGTGACCCACCTGTGTTTTCGCATCCATTGCTAAGACAGTTTCTAAGAGGGATAAAGAATATCAAACCTCCCAGAAAACCACCACTTCCTGCATGGGATCTCAACTACGTCTTAGAAAAATTAACTCTTCCTCCTTTTGAACCAGCAGCATCTTCAGAGATGCAATTTCTCTCCTGGAAAACAGTCTTCCTGTTGGCAGTTATCTCAGCAAGAAGAGTTTCGGAGATACAGGCCCTCATGGCAGTACCTCCCTTTCTCATTTTTCATCAGGACAGAGTTTATCTAAGGATCAATCCTTCATTCATGCCAAAAGTGATATCCAGGGTGTCTCTAAATCAAGCAATTCACCTGCCTACTTTCTTTCCCAAGCCTCAAAATAAAGGGGAAAGGCTGCTGCATACTTTAGACATACACAGGCAATTACGCTACTACTTGGACAGAACAAAGACCACCAGGAAGTCTGACCAACTATTTGTAGCCTATGCTGCCGGAGTGCAAGGAAAGGCAGTCTCCAAACAAACAATTTCAAAATGGATTGGACACTGCATCAGATTCTGTTATTCCTTCCATGGAAAGGGTGTGCCAGCCAATATTAGGCCACACTCAACCAGAGTTATAGCCACATCCACAGCCTTTCTAAGAGGAGTGGCTACAAAGGACATTTTAGAGGCTGCTACATGGAGCTCCGTGCATACATTTACCAAACACTACAACCTGCCTTTATACTCCATATCCCGAGCAGGCTTTGCTTCTGCAGTCCTGCAGGGTCTTTTTAGCTACACCATCCCTTGCTTAGATCCTACCACCCCCAGCTTGGCTATGGTATTCAACCCATATGTCAGGACTGCAGTTGCATTCTTGAAGGACATAGTACAGTTTTGTACCTACCATAAATGTAGATGTCCGATAGATATGCAACTGCAGTCAGAGTTTCCCTCCCTCCTACCCCTCTGTTTTTTGCTTGGGTCCATTCCCCCTCTCTATTTTAGCTGGGGATATCTTTTATGGTGTATCTGTTTATTACTATTGTGCATGTCTGGAACTTTTTGCTTATCCATTCACAAAATTTAGCCTTCCTTGGAGGGCACCTGGCATCTGGGGCAAGAAACACTGAAGAAGATGGCATCGGCGGATGCCTTTATACTCCAGCCGCTCTGACGTTGGGGAGGAGACGACATCGGCCAACGCCAGACCCAGACTTTGGAATCTGGCCGACCGAGGGGCTGCCTGAGGCAGGGCAACCCATATGTCAGGACTGCAGTTGCATATCTATCGGACATCTACATTTATGGTAGGTACAAAACTGTACTTTCTGAGGTAACTCTTTGTGGAACAAACATTATGGGTAAAAGCTTGGCTCGAGAGTTTTGGAAGGTGCGAGCTGGAATAATGGCCGAGTCGGTTCCGAGATATGGAACTGAACCCACAAGTCAAGGATAATTGAAGATCGACACCACTGATGGAATGTTATGGTAAGATATAACTTTTTTTTTGTAAGACTAAGATATACAATGTTAATACATAATTGTTTTGAATGATTCTGAAAATAATTTTTGTCTTTTGTGATAAACAGCTTCGACACAAGAATTCACCAATTGTTGCAGCTGAAGCTAATGCTGAGCCAGAGGAGGAGGAGGAAAGAACAGTTGCTGTAGAAGAAAGCACTGAAGCAGGAAGAGGACCTGAGAGCACAGAAGCAAACCCAAACAAGAAAGAAGTGGCATGCTGGTATGACTATGTGTAGCATCCAACTCCTAGATTTTGTTTTATTGTTATAATTGCATTTTTCAGATTTGGTAAGAGGAGGACCATCCTCAGCAGCAGGATTAATGCTGGTGGGCTGCCATAGTCCATCCTTCAGTTATGTAATGCACAATAATGTGTAGCCTCTTCAGATTTTTGTTTCTGATGCTCCATTTCATTTCAGGTAAAATAGAACCAGGTTGCATTTTGCTGTT
Organism: Protopterus annectens; assembly: GCF_019279795.1. Lineage (NCBI taxonomy): Eukaryota > Metazoa > Chordata > Ceratodontiformes > Protopteridae > Protopterus > Protopterus annectens. The sequence goes on along the minus strand of NC_056731.1, from coordinate 1,190,935,741 downwards.
CTTAACTAAAATGTTCAGCTAATGGTGAGTATTTTATATTTTCATCTATACAATTGTTACTAGCCTATTACAGTACCTTTTCCAAATTTTGTGGAATTTGCTGTTTATCTCCTCTTGTGTCTGGGCCTAACCTGTCTGTTTGGTGCCTCATCTCCCTCCTGTAGATAAGTGTTCATTTTTTCTCTTTCTAAACTGGGTAGTTCTCCCTTTTCTCTGTAATGGGCTTTACCTATTTTTTCCCTCTCAAAACAGACCATTTGCAAGAGTCTCTTGCTATACCACCCTCACTCATCGACACCTGCATCCTCTTCTGTCTAGATGAGGAACACATCACTCAAGGTTGTTCTGCCTTTGGAAAAAGTGTAGTACAATTCTCAAAATATATCTGTATGAAAAAGAGCAGCTGAGCTAAGAAGAGGACTGACCCTCTACCTTCTTGTCTTTGAAACTTTCAGTGGCAGTGGAGTTTTGTACTTCTAAACTAAATTAAAGACAATAAACCTGGGCCTTTTTTCAGCCTGTCTCTCTCACTAAGCTGTGCAAAAATGGAGGATTCAGTTAAAAAAATAGTAAACCAAGTAGATTTGCCTTGATCTTTTTCCCATTTGACAAATTTTCAGAAATTTATTTTGTTAATGTTGATGCTAAGAAGGTGTATCAGTTTGTGGTATACCAGGAGTCACCCCCTTCTAATTTGAATTATCACAGGCTGGCAGCAGCCCTATTGAAATCTAAGTGAAGGCTTTTCACTAACTTGTAGTAGTAGTTCTTTCCTAAACCATACACACTGAAATTTCTTTTCACCAACTCTTCTGTTTTTGTCTCAAATCCCAAGATTGCCAGTGTTGGCCCTGCTGGCTGAGTGTAAATTTTGATACCAAAGGCTGCAGTGTAAGGGTTGGCACAGTACTTCTCGTTATCAGTGGTTTCACCAGTGATGGTCCCTTTGATATCCACGTTCTGAGTCCCCGTCATTGCTGGTGCTTATAATTTCCTTGGGTATGATGCTCGTACTCGGGGTTCAGTACCAGGGTCAGGGCTGGCCACAGGGTGCCTGATGCAGCAGCTCACAGCACCAGGGTGTGAACATCAAGGCAGGCATCAGTACTGAGCTCTGTACAAAACCAGCAGTCAGTGTCCCCCATATTATGTTAATCCTCAGTAACAGCACCAAATGCCTCCATGGAGCTGCCTTTCACTGAGCCTTCATCCTTGCTGCTTTCCAGACAGCAGGACAGAGAGACCAAGGCCTTTTGCAGACTCCCTTCATGAATTTGGTTTTCATGCATATGCTCCTTGTCCTTGGACACTTCTGTCTCTATATAATAGGAAACATTTTGGCTCAACTGTAAAGTTGTCAACTGCCACTCTCAGTAATTACAATGAGAACTAATCAGAATGCCTCCCTAAAGACTCCAGCTTTGGGGAGGTACTAGAAGTGATGAAGGAAAGTTTGTAATGGCCCAGTGATTCCACATCCTCTACACAGAGGTTACTATAAAGGCCTTTAGGTCTACTAAGAAGTCCTGTTCAATAGTCTCTCTGGATATTTTACTAGGTTGGTCACAGGAGTAGGTTAGGAACCCTGTGAAATGGTGGCTGTAGTACACAGAATGGGCATCTGTATCGCTTGGCCTCCCAGAAAGTGGAATATCCTGGTTTTCACAGCAGTTATTAAGAAGGCTACAGCTCCCGAGGATCATGCACCCCATCTAAATGAGGAGTCAAAAATGACTGATAATTTAAGGGTGCAAGTTTGTACCATCCACATTTTCTGTGGAGACCCTAAGCTCCTTTGTACATGTGGTTGATTTTTTTTTTTTTTTGTCTAGCAACCCCCTGCGCAACCATCAGTTCTTGGAGATCAGTCAGCCTGGTCAATTCCAGTAAGGGGTGAAAGCCAATTACAGGGGCTATTACTACATGGCCATCGGTGGCTTTTAAATGAGGCCCTTCCAAAACATTATGGTGACTGACTCCAATGCCCATATCACAGGAAGGACCCTAATATAGGCCTTTACTGCTATATGTGAGTGTGCACATGCTAATGAGGGCTGTCATAACTAATTTAGTAATCCAAACACACATGTCTGGTTACAGTTGCTTTTTGTACAAGTCTTCGATTGCCAGCAATGAAACAGCCACTGAACCACCAGTCCCTTCCCTCAGAGTATGTGAGCCAGCACTTGCAACTCATTCTTGCCCTTCTCTGGCTGCATGTTCCGTCGTCGTAACCCATAACTGAGCTAATGTCTGAGTCATTGTAATGGTTTAGTTCCTTTGTGTCTTAAAATTGAAGAGGGGTTTTAATTGTGAGTTCCAAAAGGATCTTGATGATGACATGTGCTAGTCATTAGGATAGTTGCCAGGTGGACTTCTAAAAAAAAAACTTGTCCCAGTCGTAAGACATTTTTAGCATGACAAACTCTATAATGTGAGTTGGTATGTTCCACAATGCAAGGTTTGTGATTCATTGCATATATGGAGAACAGAGAAAAGGAGGGGAAAACCTTGCTGAAGTGAGCAAAAAGTTCAGCCTCTTTAGGTGCTCCTTTTCTAGGCTGTAGAGGAGGTGAGCAGAAATAAGAAAAAAAGGGAAACAAGGCAGTAGCAGTCTGCAAGAAATCTTGATTCTTAGGATAACTTCCAGAAAAATTGTGATCTCAAAGAAAATGGTCGTGTGCTGTCTTTGTGTGGCCATGACCCACCTTGGAGTATTCATCAGCATTGACTTATTGTCATCTTCTGGAGTCAGTCAGGGTCTGTTTGCCCCTCATACTGCCTTTGTCGATGTAGGAATCTGTCACTATGAACACCTGGACGTGGACAGCAGTAAAGGATTCAAAATTACCTTTTATATGTAGTCACCACCTCTAGTTGCTACTCTTGCCTAATGTTCCACCCCTTCAGAAGCAAACTACAAGAAGAGAATTCCTTCACCTTTTCCATAAAGTGCCATGACAGAGATCTCAGCAGGATATTACTGCAGATTCTTTTTAGTGCATAAAAAGGGCAAGGACCACAGGTCAGTACTTGATCTAAGCAACTTAATTTTTTCCGCATGTAAATCATTTCAGATGGTCACTGAGCATTCAGGGTCTTCCCTCATTATTTAAAAAAATTGGACATGCTCTTTGGACGTCCACACTGCATACCTCTACATCAGAATCACTGAGTAGTGCAGGTTTCCTCTGTTTTGGGTAGGAGACAGTCATTATCAATTCAGCATTCTCCCATGTGGCCTAACTTATGCCTGAGGGTATTTACCAAATATATGTTAATTGTAGCAGCCCACCAGAAGATGCAAAGAAATGTTTCTTTACCCAGTTGACTGGCTCCAACCTGTTGCATCAGTTCAGGATCTGGTATCTGTTTAGGAGTCTCTAAGTTGTTGTTCTCGCCAGGAATTACACTGAACTGTGTGTGAAGTCACATCGGAGTCCCTCACAGCTGTTCACATTCTTTGACTATGTCTTGAATTCTCTAGCATGTTTAGCATGTCTTCCAGTGGACAGGATTATGTTCCCCTCATGCAAATGTTTCCATGCTACTTGACTCCTGGACAGGTTTTATCTTTATTTGTCTCAAGGTGCTGTTTCTCATGGCAACTATAGTACCAGTGGGTATCCCTTGTCAAATATCATTTGCTGGTTTTCCTGTGGAAATTGAGTGTTTGATCTAAGTACAGACATTTTCCCCTGTTTTGAAGATACTTAGTTTCTGCAGGGCACAACTGATATGGTTTATTCACATTCCAGGTTTAACAAAAGCTTCTCCCCCTCCCTTTCAGCCTCCCACTCCTTTCCCAACCATCACCATAGGCTTTAGCTCTAAGGTGCTGTAGCACCTCAACAGGCAGACAGTTTAAAATGTTCATCAGCTTTACAAATCAGTGTACTGAAAAAAAGGTAGGCATTTTGCTTCATACTTTTAGGGGTTTGTTTCCAAGTTTGGACAGTCATCTGCTGACAATACAGTGGTGGTTTGTTGCATTAGTAAATTAGGGGAGACCCATTCCTATTCCTTATGTCAAGAAGTTATGAGTGTATGGGAATGGGCTGTCACCTAATCACTTTCTAGTGTCCAGTTGCATTCCAGATTATGTCAGCTTGTTTGCAGATAAGCTCATCCACTTCCTGCTTACGCCTCATAAGCATTTCTCAGTGACTTAAAATAGTTCTGATGTTGTGGAAGGTCTTAATTTGACATTTTTATTTCCTCCACCAACTCTTTTTATGCAACAACTTCCTCTCACCCCTCCAGTAAGAAAAGATACCCTGTGGTTGCTATTGTCCATCAAACTCCTTTTTGCTTTTCTCCTATTTCCTCTGATGATCATCATCCAGAAAATCAACTAGCACAAGGACAGATTTATTTTCATAGCTCATTGTTGGCCTCAATAAATGTAGTTTTCTTTTCTCCTGTCTTGCCTTTTGAAGAAGCTTCTTACCATTAAGTCCATCCAAGATGTTTCTGAACTATCAATCAAGTAACTCTTCAACTTCACTAGTTTCAGCAGTAACATTTTTCTCTATTTCAGACCATTTCTTTTCTGCACCTTATCAGGTGCAAAAATTGCACGGGGATACATTTTCTCTCTTTGGAATTCACCCCTTTTTCTACTCAATTCCATCAGTTCTTGTATAACTTATGTAAATTATTGATAATGGATTTGCCTCTTGTTCATCAGAGTGCAGTTTGCCTTCCTGAAAGGAACATTTCTGCTGAGACCAGCCCCCAGAGATTCTCTTCTACCGTGGGATTTGTGTGTCTTATTGGGAATGTTGACCTCTCTCATTTAGAACTCTTAGCTTCTGCAGACTTTATTTTTTTAATTTGTGAAAATACCTGTGTTAACATAACACTTCTACCAGTAGAATTTCTTAAACCTACAGTCTCTTATCAGTCAAAACACCATGTTGGGTATCCCACAGATATAGGCACACACTGTACTGTAGTGTTTTACCTTTGTAGCAAAAGCGGTTAGTGAGTCTAATCTTAAACATTATATTCATGTCCTTGTGTTTTTTCAGCAGCATCTTTTTCCTTGTATGGATGTGTGTTATCTGTTGATTTTTTGTATTGAGGAGACTGTCATTTTGCATGCGTAGTCAGTTTTTTGCTTGTTAGTGTAAAAAAAAAAAGCCAGAAAATTATAAAAAGTACTTTAATTAGATTGTACACTGGCTTTTACACATTGTAGAATAATCCTCTTCTGTTCCACAGTGGGATGAAAGTGTGCAATCCTGCCATCCTGACTTTCAGGGCTGTTGATTGCCAAACTCTCCCATTAAAGTATCATGGGACTGTTCTGTCACAATTGAAGGTCAAGGCTCTGAAAGATTAAATCCAAGACCTGTGCAACCTCACATCAAGGTTGGCATGCATTCAGTCAAGTGTGGCTGTGATGCTGTGGATGTCTTCTGCAGGGTACCAGCAGTGGTGTCAGTCATTATGAAACTTGCCAAGCTGAAGATTCAGCCACTGTAAAAGCAGCACATCCAGGGCATTTTAGAAGCAGCTACCTAGTCATCTGTCCACATCTTTTCTGATCATTATAAGCTGGACATTGCCTCTAGAGCTAGGGCAAGATTTACCACTGCCATCTAATAGGGACCAGTGCAGTCAACACCTGAAGTCCTGCTACTCAGCAGTCCATAAGCTGTCAGAATCTATCCAAATGTTATCAGTAATGTAACGGTGAATGTTGTACTTTGTAGAGTTGTGTTAGGAACTTAGTGTAATTATAGTTACTTATTTATGTTCAGTGTTGTAGCAGTGTTTCCTTTCTCTGCCTTGCTTCTTCATTTTTTAGGAGCATCCTGAATTTGGGGGTACCCAGTCACCTGTCTCTCTTTTTTCCTTCCCTTTTTGTCATTAGATCATAAGACAGGATCTGTTTTCTTTGCTTTGACAAAGTAGTACAATATCAAGTACTTCTGCAAATGTCATATTTCAGTCCTGCCAACATGGAAGTGGTATAGAGATGAGTTAATACCTCAGTGATATTTTTCAGAATGTCAGAAACCGAGGATGATCACCACAGGTATTTGCAAGATAGTCCACAGTGTGATCTATGGTAAGTGCTGGAGCATCAAGACAGAGTGAAGGAGCAAGAAGCCAGACTTAGATCACATCCTTCTTAAGGCAAGTCCTCCCCTGAAGAAGTCTTTTGTATGCCGTCGTCATTCTAGCATACATCAGTCAATGGCAAATTAAAGGAGATCTGTGAGAGGTGCTCCCTCTATCTACTTTTATATATATATGTGTGTGTGTGTGTGTGTGTGTGTGTGTGTGTGTGTGTGTGTGTGTGTGTGTGTGTGTGTGTGTCCACATTTTATCATCTTCAGTCGAACAGCTGAAGCATACCCACAGCTGACTTGCACTCGAGTAGTGATCCTTCAAATTCTCAGCTTAGGTTTGTTGGGGAGCTTAGGATAGAGGATAGTCTTTCCAGGCTTGTCACTCTGTAGTTCAGCGAAGCCTAACATCTCATGTTGAGAAGGGTACACTGAGTACTTCAGCATTTGCAGGGCCTAGAGGCCAGACCTGGGCAATGGCTAAGAGTCAGCTGTTTGACATTGGGCCATACCCTTAGGGAGCTAGACCTCATCTTATTGGTTGGCCCTAAGCAGGCCTCTTCTGTTTGATCTTCTATACCTGCCCATGCCCCAAATGCATCAGCTGATTGCGGACTTGACTGTCTTGGTGCTAGGGAACTTGCTTGTCTTGGCACTAGGATCCAAGGAGGTTTTCTTGCTCTTTCACTGCTATCCTTTCATGTAGTTTTTTTCCCTCTCATTTTATGCTATGGAAGAGTTTTGGTGAAAACAGAGGCTTTCTTCTCTGAAATGAATAAGGACAGAAGTGACCTGCCTTTCCTATATCTCAATGGTGACTCCTCCTTTGGAGTTGCAGGCTTGTGAATTCTAGCTATTCATGCACACACTATCTTATTAGATTCCTCGAGTAGTGTGAGAAGGCTGTGGTCATTCTTGCTGAGTTACAGCCAATTAATTTGTAATTAACAGAAGCATGAGTGTGTAGCATAAACACCAGATGCATTTCTGTCTGTATATGATGTTTTATGCCATCATTGATGGGTCATTGGATATTTCTTGACAAACAGATTTTTTTTTTTCAAGTTTGGGGATTCCTATGAACCCAAACCAGTACATATGAGGAGGTAGTGCACTGAATCCATACGCTTGCTTATCATTAGAGACCAGAGTCCACTAATTTTACCACCTTGCACCCAGCAAGCACCATCCTGAAAATCAACAAATAACTGCGTCAGAATTACATTATTAAACAAATAACGCAGTGAGATTATATCTTCCTGATTTACAGGAACTTCCAGCATCAGCAGCTGAAGAATACTACTGCTGTGCTGGGGAGACTCATTAAACGGCATTCTGTAGCAGTAAACATTGTTAACCGAAATCAAACATTAACGACCCTCTGAGATAGGTTTGAGGCTATAATTATTCCCAAGCACTGCTGTCACAGTGGAAGGTGCTGAAGGTGAACACAAACCCAGAACTCTCATAGGCAAGTCCTGGAGTAATGATTTCTCAAACATGGCCAAACTCCACAAGTTATGGTTAGAACATCAGTGCTTGTTGCAGGTGTGCATAAGGAGCCAAGTAGCTATGGCACAAATGTGTGCGACTGAGACAATCCTGAAAGAAGCACTGGAGACTGATAGCTCCCTTAATGGAGTGTGCTAGGACTGTAACATCTGACATTTGGTGGTCAGAAGACCAATGGCAGAAAATAATGTCGTGGGCTATCCATTTTGAAATTATGTGCTTAGTGATCATGATCCAAAGTGTGCAAGTAGCAAAAAGAGAATCGGTGAGCCTGGAGACGAGCTCCATTAATTATAACTTGTTGCATCACAATGGCCATCACTTCTGGCGTGGAAATGTTCCCAAATGCCAAATTGAGGGATTTTGATAAATAAAAATTAATTTTGAATGATTGAGAAGAAATACCTCAGTGTCTGCTCAGCTGATTTTCAGGAAAGCACCGTCTAGTGGACAAAGCATTTAGGTTCCCCCTTCTTGATCCCCCTCTTCTCCTAGAGCTTTTTCAGATCTTAAGCTGTAAGAGGCTTAAGGTGCACACATCCACTTTGTCTTCTACACACAGCTTCTTAAAACATGGGTGGGGACAAGATTCCCAGTTCATGTCCTGGGAGTAATTAATCCTGCAAGAAAAATATAATCTGAGAAGGTTACAGAGTTATAAACTTTGATCTGAAGTGCATAACTTCATTTTATCTGCAACCTGTGGGTATACGGATCTGTATCGGATCCGAGCCGGCAACTTTTTTTTCTAGCATCTGCTCCAAGCTCCTCCCCTTACCCACAATGCCCTACCATCTCTTATCATCGCTCAGATCTCGTTTGCCGTGCCAGTAGTGTGCATCGTGGTCTCCTTTGCTCTGAGCTCAGGGATAGTAAGTGTTCTTACTACTTAAATCTAGTGTGTGTCTGAGCGATTTTTTTTCCCTTCCTCCCCTTGTTTAGTGTATCGCTTGTTCATCAGTTTAAAAAAAAAAAAAAAGTTTTGCTAACTTGGTAGAGTAGTTGTTAGGCCTGCCTTTTCCCTACCTGTGTTTGTGTGTGTTTTTTTCTGGTAGGTAGTATTTTTCCTTTTGGGTGCAGGACCATAGCTGATAAGCCAAAATCTGTTTTCAAAAAATGTACAGAGTGTGGCTATACACTCTCCCCGGCTGATGGTCTCACACTATATGTAATTTGCTTGGGAGTGGCACATTTGTCCACTCAATGTGCTATCTGCACCGGGTTCAATCCGAGGGCCCTTAGGGATTGGAAGGCCAAGTTAGTAGCCAAAGGCCTTCCCCCCACTGCCATGCTGGAATCTGCCACAACCTCAGTTTCTAGTGCTCAACCTCCCTCTCCCTCTTCTTCTTGTGGTGATGGGTCTAATAAAGACAAATCTACAGTCAATGTGGCTGACAAGGAAATAGAAAAAGACAAAGAAAGGTGCAGAGAGGATAGGGAGAAGAAAAAGGACAGACATTGCAAGAGATCCCCAGACAGGGAGCTCTTTCTTAGTCCCCCGTTCTAAGGCCATGAGGCCTGTTTCTCCACGGCTCCAGTCTCCTCGTTTCTCACCGGAGCCATTGGAACATTCAGACCCAAGGCATTCTTCCCCATTGCACAGACCAGCCAGATCCGAGTCGGTGGCCTCTTCGAGGTCGTCTCGGAGTTTATCGGACATGGACATGGGCAGGATGATGTGGAGATTCATTCAGACCCAAATACAGATAGGAGTCTTGCCAGGCCCCTCTCCCTCTGGAGGGGGGACCTCCATGCCTTTTTTCCACCCCATCTCTCCTTCCCCGATCTGTGCTTCTGAGCTCTTGGATCAGAGGATTTTTAGAGCTGGTAGCTCGGTGCCAACGGTTCCTCCAACCTCTACTCCGGCTGCTACATTGAGTTCCTCGAATCCGATTTGTTCGGATCCGAGTGACTCTCAGAACCGCAGACAGGTAGTCTGACCCGAGGGAATGGATTCTTCAGCTCCGACCTTTTCGGATCCGACCCATTCCCTCGGACCTCAAGCTACCCTGGCTTCGGCTCCAGTCCCCCTCTTCGAATCCGGGGAGGGCATCTTCCTTGCTGGGTGCTAAGGAGGTCCGCTTTCCCTTGGCCTTCAAAGTGGTGGAGAGGGTTCTCTCCCAGCGATTGAGACCCCAGCCCATCCCCTCGGATACCACCCAGGCCCCCCTGGATTTGGCGACTCCCTTCATCCTGTCTCAGGGACAGCCCGTGCCAGAGAATCCCCAGGTTAATTTCCCTGAGGAAACCCCTGCAGCTCATGAATCCCCTTCTGAGAGTCCCACTGAAGAAGGTCAACGTAAGTGCATGTGCAAAAGGAGGCACTTGGACTCCCCCGAGTCCTCACTACCGGACACTTACTTAGATGAAGGAGAAGGTTCCCCCAGGTCACCTCCCAAAGATGTCTCCTTCAGAGAAATCATGGAGATCTTCTGCCAGAGGAGAGGTTGGTCAGCCCCAAAACCTTCTGGGGATGAGTCAGTGTTCCTGGAGGCCTTTGGCACGGGCCCATCTACTTCCTGGGTGTCCCCGCCAGTGGACCCCTTGGTGGACCTTATCACCACATGGGCATGGAAGGAGCCTGACACCGTAGAGCCCATCCCTAAATGCCCTGACAAAATTTTATCTCCCCCTTCTGACAGACAACCTAGGTCAAAAGGAGCCCCAGTTGACGCTATGTTGGTTGCAACGGCCACAAAGAAGGAACTAGCACAGGAGAGATGTTCTTCGTGTTTCACTGTTGCAGTCATTTACATTTGGGTAATCTGCTGGCAGGTTGCCCTCAGTCTGTCTGTATAACAAAGTCTTGGGTCCTGCATCGGTTGCTGTCTCCTCTTTCATGACGTCAGGTCGTCAGGGGTGTAAAACATGCAGCCGACGCCATTTTAATTAGTCTTTCTTGCCGCTTGGTGCCAGAAGCAGTTTGCAAGTGCCGGTTGGCCGACTCCTGAAATTTTCGCATTCGTGTTTCAGAACCAAAGTCTTCAACTAAAGCTAAGTACCCTGTTGGGGAAACTTTTTCTTGCTCCTTACCGATGTCAATAAAAGTTCATAATTGCATTACTTGTGGGAAGCAAATACCTCATAAGGTTTTACATTTGTACTGTATTCCTTGCCTAGGCCCAGATCATAACGTGTCTTGCTGTCGGTTTTGTGCTAGATTTAACCAATGCACTATTAAGCGTCTGTATATTTTTGCTTCAAAATATTTTGGATCCAGATTTAATTACCCTGAAATGTCGTTGCTTAGCAATCCGACTACCAGAGTTCACAAAAAACACAAAGAAAAAGACAGAGAGACAGTCGAGGTCCAAAACCGATGGCGAAGCTTCTCCTAAGCCAGTCACCGGTACTCAGTGAGGCGCTTTCTCAGCCCCTGATACCCACTACTTTTGAGTCGCAGGCCTCTACCGAGACCCATGCGGAGTCTGGTATGCCGCGAAATTCTAGGAGTATTGAACCCGTGGATATCTCTCGCTTGGATGGGTCCGGAGCCGCTGAGCAGGCACTGGCTTCTGAGGGTGTTTTCAGGCCTCAACATTTTTGTATAAAACAGGCGCCAGCTTCAAAAACAAGATCAAAAACATCTAAGTCTAAAAAAACAATGCATGAGCCACGTGCTCAGGACCCTATGCCTAAAAAACAGATTATCAAAATGGCTGAGGACTTAATTACCTTGATCAGGGGTCCCCCCCCCCCTGCTAAGAGGCCTAGAATTTCAGATGCAGAAGAATCCATCCCATCTGCATCCCCTCCTGAGGATTATTCTTTTGGAGAAACCTTGCATACTTTAAGGGAACATTTTCATTGGGAGAGTCAGGATTTCTCTGAATCACAAAAGAAGCTTAGGGGTTTCCTTCTTCTTCCTCAGTATAGGCCTTTCGCTATATCTCCTGTATTAGACATTGTTGATGTGTTTTTGGAATCAAGCATGGCTCCTGATTCCCTACCTCTGGCTCGTAGTAAGCCAGACAGATATTACAGGGTTCCTGACTCCCACAAATTTCTATTCAAAAATCCTGCTGCTGATCCTGAAACTATCTCACAGGGTCCCAAAGGTGTAAAGGCCTCTACAGCCAAAAATCCAAACCCCTCTGATAGAGATTCCAGGGCGCTGGATAGATGGGGAAAGAAGGTTTATACGTCTGCAACCTTGGCAATTAGGGCCTTAAACTGCCAGTTTCATATGCATAAATATCAACAGCATGTTATGGGCTTACTGAAACAGAAAATGATGTTGATTTCTGATTGTGTGGAAAATAGAGTTACAGGCTTTATTGCATGCAGCAGAACAGGTTGGAAAGCATACTTTGCAATGTAGTTTTGATTCCTTGGAGGCCTCTTGCATGGCTGCCATAACTGGATCTGTGATAAGGCATGCCTGGCTCAAGGAGCAAAATCTGCCTGATCATGTTAAAGCTAAATTGTTGGATACCTCTTTACAGCAGGACAGTTTGTTTGATAATAAGGCAGAAGAGGGTTTAAAGAAAATGGAAGACAAAGCTCAATCTATGCAAACTGTAAAAGATTTCTTGCAAGTGTAGCCACCCAGGTTCAGTAGACACTGGCCTACTAATAATTGGTCCTTTCCTAGGGCAAACCCAGATGCTCCAAAGGCTCCAGATTTCAATCACAAGGATCTTACCTCCACCTCCATTTCAGGAGGTAAAAAAGCACAACCCTACAGTAAGCAGTCTCAATGACTTTACTCTGCCATTTCCAAGCACTTATCTTTTGGCACCCCCTTGGGGGGAAAACTAGCACTTCATGCTCGAAATTGGCATTTAATTACCCAGGACAAGTGGGTATTAAACATAGTATCCCAGGGGTGCAGGTTTCATTTCCCCACATTGCCAATTCCAAACGGATGCCCAGATCTGCCACCAAACCAGTGGGCAGAGGCCCAGAAACAAGTCATGTCCCTCATGGATATGGGGGCTATTCAACCAGTGCCAGAAAAGGAAAAAGGACAAGGATTTTATTCAAGACTTTTCCTGGTACCCAGAAAAGACAAAACATGGCGTCCAGTTCTGGACTTATCAATTCTAAATAAGTTCCTGAACATTCCAAAATTCAAAATGCTGACTTTACAACAGCTACTGCCTATGCTAGGCAAGAATGCCTGGTTGGTAACTCTAGACTTAAAAGAGGCATACCTGCATATCCCAATAAGGGAATCTTACAGAAGATACCTCCGCTTCAAAGCAGGCTACTTGCATTACCAGTTCTCTGCAGTGCCCTTTGGCTTATCTACTGTGCTCAGGGTCTTTACAAAGTGCCTGGCACCAGTAATTGCATTTTGCAGACAAAGAAACATTCAAATGTATCCATATCTGGACGATTGTCTCATTCAGGCAGAGGACAAGGACACTCTTCAACATCTGGCATTTGTAAAAAGGCTTCTAGCATGCCTAGGGTACACCATAAACGAAAAGAAATCACAACTGGTACCCTCTCAAATAATTACATTCTTGGGTGCAAGCTTGAATACAACTACCCAGATGGCTTACCTCACACCAGACAAATTCAATTGACAACATACTTCAAACAAGTGGCAACAAAAAAACAGCTATTTGCAAGACAAATTCTGCAGGCTTTGGGGGTCATGGCTTCCTGCATTCTACTAATTCCATATGCGAGACTGCATATGAGGAAACTTCAGTGGTACCTAAAAAGCTTATGGAGTCAACATTGTCACAGCCTCGAAACAGTGATTCCTCTCATTACCTGCCTGCAACGGGAGTTTCTTTGGTGGGCAGAGGCATGTCACCAAAACAAAGGACTGTCATTCATTCAACCCCCTGCCACAGAAACCCTAACTACAGATGCATCAGACTATGCTTGGGGGGCCCATCTGGCAGGGAGATGCATTCAGGGCAAATGGAGCCCAAACCAAATGCATCTATATCAACCGGAAAGAAATGCTAGTTGTACAAAATGCTCTGACAGCCTTCAAGGACTTCCTTCATCCAGGACAACTACTGATAGACGGACAAAACCACAGTTATGTGGTACATAAACAAGCAGGTGGATACCCACTCCTACCCCCTTTGCAGACTAGCCATGGCCTTGTGGAACACGGCCTTGACTTACCAAATACATCTTCAAGCTCAATTCCTGCCAGGAAAGCAAAATACTCTGGAAGACGACCTAACCAGAAATCTTATGGACCCACACGAATGGAAACTGGATCCACAAATCTTCAGCATGTTAACACAGAAATGGGGGAGTCCAGACATGGATCTTTTTGCCTCTCCTGGACAAATTCTGCACAAGAACTCATCACAAAAAAAGCATGGAAAGTGGATGCTCTATCCTTCAGCTGGAAAAACCTATCAGTCTATGCCTTTCCCCCTCTGCCTGAACTCTCCAAGGTCTTACTAAAAGTCAGACAGGAAAAAACAAAAATAATTCTAATTGCCCCGGACTGGCCTCACCAACACTGGTACCAGCTTCTAAGGAATATGTCACACCTTCCTCCGTGGTACTTGCCTCATACACCTCACCTATTGTCTCAGCAAAACTATCAAATTCTGCACACTCAGCTCCAAACTCTGAATCTTGCAGCATGGCTAATCAACTAATTTCACCAACCACGTTTCTCAGTAAACCTGTGATGGATGTCATTTTGGAGGCCAGAAGGCCTAGTACTAGAAAATCTTATGCTGATAAATGGAAGAGATTCTGTGCTTGGAACCAAGCACAAGGAATAGACACAGCAAAGCCCAGTATTCCTCAGATTTTGCAATACTTAACTGAGATGCTTGACAAGGGCCTATCTTTTTCTTCAGTAAAAATCCACGCCTCTGCCATCTTGGCTCATTACAACACTGAGCCTCCCCTCTTTTCTCATCCCCTGCTAAAACAGTACCTCAGAGGGGCTTAAAATTTAAGGCCTCACAGGAGAGCGCCAACTCCTGCATGGGACCTCAATTTTGTGCTGGAAAAACTCACCCTACCTCCTTTTGAACCAGCAGCTACTGTGGATATAAAATTTCTTTCTTGGAAGACAGCCCTTCTTTTGGCAGTCATTTCAGCTAGAAGGGTTTCAGGGCTACAGGCTGTCATGGCAGTGGAGCCTTTCATTATATTTTACCCGGACAGGGTGGCCCTCAGGACCAATCCTTCTTTTATGCCTAAGGTGGTATCCAGTGTGGCTCTTAACCAGATCATTCACCTGCCAATTTTTTTCCCATATCCGGAGAACAAGGTGGAGTGGCTTCTGCATTCATTGGATGTACACAGACAACTAAGATTCTACTTAAACAGGACAAAATCTCTAAGAAAGACTACTGGTGGCATTTGCTGCAGGATCAGAGGGGAAGGGATAAGCCATTGCATTCATTTCTGTTACTTGCACCATGGTAAACCTGTGCCCAAGGGGATCAGATCCCATTCCACCAGGGCTGCCTCTACTTCAGCAGCTTTTCTCAGAGGGATCCCTACATTCTAGAAGCTGCTACTTGGAGCTCAGTTCTTATGTTCACAAAGCATTACCATTTCTAAATCCAGTGCAGGCTTTGCCACTGCAATCCTGCAGGGCCTTATAGCTGCTCCTAATGCTGTTTAGTTCCATTCTCCCATCCATAGCTTTGGGATTCTACCCAAATGTAATGACTGCAACAGTGAAACATGAAGAACATAGTACAGTTGTGTTCACTTGCCATAAATGTAGATGTTCGAGTGTAATCACTGTTGCAGTCTGGGTTACCCACCCGCCAGCCCCCTTTCTATACCTTTTCTTTCCTTCACTATGCTCAAAAGCCTTTGTGGTGTATTTTCTTTTAGTTGAAGGTAAATTTTATGTGTTCTAAGTGCATTTATATATTTATTGTTTTATATATATATATATATATATATATATATATATATATATATATATATATATATATATATATATATATATATAATGTGTGTATATGTATGTGTGTGTATATATATATATATATATATATATATATATATATATATATATATATATATATATATATATATATAAGTATATTTGCTCTCTATTTGGGGGGCACCTGACATCTGGGGCAAGAAAAACTGATTAAAATGGCGCCGGCTGCATGTTTTATACCCCTGACTACCTGACGTCATGGAAGAGGAGACAGCAACTGACGCAGGACCCAAGACTTTGATGTCCTTCAAGAATGCAACTGCAGTCATAACATACGGGTTGTCCTGCTTCAGGCAGCCCTCGGTCGGCTGGATTCCAAAGTCTGGGTCCAACGTCGGCTGATGTCGCATATCTCTCCGATGTCAGAGCGGCTGGAGTACATAAGCATCAGCCGACACCATCTTCTTCAGTCTTTCTTGCCGCGCGGTGCCAGAAGCAGAAGCAGTTCGCAAGTGCCGGTCGGTCAGCTACTGTATTCTTTGATCCGAAGTCATCAAAAAAGCTAAGTACCCCGTTGGGGACCTTTTCTTGCCTCAGCCGATGTCAGAAATTACTGAAAAAGTAAATAATTGTTTGTCTTGTGGTAAACAAATACCTCATAAGGATTTCCATTCTTACTGCCTTCCTTGCCTTGGCCCAGACCACAACGTCTCGGCCTGTGCCGCCTGTGCTCGCTTCAATAAGCGCACTCTCAGGCGCGGGGCGGAGTTCGCTGAAGACTTTTTCGGCGAGAAATTTGATTATACAATGCCGTCGGAATTACCGACATCGCAGACTCCTAAAAAACGAAAAGACCGGGACCGACATCCTCGGCCCACGTCTTCCACCGACACCACGCCAAAACCTACCACGAGTGCCCCGGTTCCCTCTGAGGCGGTTATTTCACCGCTCCGAACCGAAGACACCGCATTACCGATACCGGAGTCCACACCGCCAGTTATTGATTTTCCTCTGGATACTGAAACCGAGGAAATGCCCGAGACCATTGCTGTGGATAAGGTCACTCCTGCACGTGGAGCTGCTAGGCCTCCCATGTCCATGTCTATCAAGGCCTACACACGTGCTAAGGCAGCCAGCAAGACCAAGCACCTTACTGCTAAAGCCTTACCTCAGCCTTCTCCTGAAACACAAATCATGACTATGGCCGCAGACTTAATTTCCATGATCAGAGGTTCCCAGGCCCATCCTGAGAGAGGATCCCAGCCTCCTCCTGATAAGAGGCCCAGGGTTGAGCCCACTGACCCTCTCCCTTCAGATGAAGATTCTGAGGACTCTGTTCACTCTGATAGCCAGGAAGAGCCTTTCCAGACCTATGAGGACTCAGATGCAGAGGATTCCATCCCCTCGGTCTCCCCTCCTGAGGATATTTCTTTTGGGGAAGTTCTGCATTCCATGAGGGAACATTTTAAGTGGCAAGGCCAGGAATATTCTGATTCCAGAAAGCGCCTTCGAACCTTCCTTAAAAAGCCCCAACACAGGCCCTTAGCTATACCTCCTGTGCTTGATGTTTTGGATGATCTATACTCTGACTCCAGTGTTACCCCTGATACTCTTCCTCCTGCTCCTGCCAAGCCTGACAGATACTATAGGGTCCCAGAAACACATTCTCATTTCTTTAGGGCCCATGCTGTTGATTTAGAAACTATTTCACAGGGGCCGAAAGGGGTTTTAGCTACCACCTCCAAAAATCCTTTGCCTTCCAACAGGGAAGCTAGGTCATTAGAGAGATGGGGGAAGAAGGTTTACACCTCCACTACTTTATCTATGAGAGCTCTCAATTGTCTCTTTCATATGTTTCAATATCAGGATTACCTGTTAGATGATTTACAGAAAACTTTGGCCTCTCCTGAACCTTTAGATAGGAAGTCTTTGCAGGAGGCTGTACATAACTCTCAGCAAGTTAGCAATCACTTTCTTCAGTGTGGATATGATGCATTGGAAGGTTCATGTAGGGCAGCTATGACAGGGGCGGTCATTCGTAGACATGCATGGTTAAAAGAACAACCTCTACCAGATCATGTTAAGGCAAAACTTCTTGATGCACCCTTGGAAAAGAACAAGCTTTTTGGTGCTAATGCTAAAGATGTATTAAAGTCCATTGAGGAAAAAGCCAAGTCAGTTTAGACAGTCAAAGATTTCCTCCAGGTTCAGCCACCCAGATTCAGCAGGAATTGGCCTTCAAAAAACTGGTCCTTTCCTAATCCTGAAAGATTTCAAAGGGGCAAAAACAGGCGTGGCTGAGGAAGAGGACAATACAGAGGTTCCTACAGGGGACGACAATGGCAACCAGCAAACCAAAGAAGTGACACAGGGGCTTCTCCTGCCCCACAGGGACAATCCCAATGACTTTCCTCTACTTCCGCTGACCAAGGAGCAAACAGAAGCTCCCTTGGGCGGAAAATTATCTCTGTTTTCAGACAATTGGCACAGATTGACAAAGGACAAATGGATTTTGGACATTATAGACCAAGGCTACAGGTTCCACTGTCATACCTTGCCAAGGAAACAAGGCATGCCAAACTTACCACAAAACCAGAGGGCAGAGGCTATCAAGCAAATTTCTCTGCTTGCTCAGATCAAAGCAATAGAAAAAGTTCCACAACAAGAACAAGGCCAGGGGTTTTACTCAAGACTGTTCCTTGTTCCAAGAAAAGAAACTCAATGGAGACCAATACTGGATTTGTCTGCATTAAACACCTTTCTCACAGTACCAAAGTTCAAAATGCTGACTTTACAGCAACTCCTTCCCATGCTGGGCAAGGGGTCTTGGCTGATTACTCTGGACCTCAAGGAGGCATACCTGCATGTCCCTATCAGACACAGCTGCAGAAGATACCTCAGATTTCTTGCAGGGCCAGAGCATTATCAATTCTCAGCATTGCCATTTGGCTGATCTACTGCGCCCAGAGTATTCACGAAATGCCTGGCTTCAGTAATTGCTCATTGCAGGCTCCAGGGGATCCAAATTTACCTGCACTGGACGACTGCCTCATACAAGTGGACGACAAACTGATTTTGACAAAAAACTTGAATTATGTCATACAATTGCTACAAGCTCTGGGATACACAGTCAACTTCCAAAAGTCAAGACTTCAGCCATCCCAGCAAATAACCTTCTTAGGAGCCAAACTAGACACAGCCTCTCAAATGGCTTACCTGACAGAAGACAAGCAAAAGAAGTTAACTCATTATTTCAAAGGTTTGGCAAAGCTCACCCAGATGACTGCAAGGAGATTCCTACAGGCCCTGGGTTACATGGCATCCTGCATTCTCCTGGTTCCATTAGCAAGACTACACATGAGAAAGCTTCAGTGGTATCTAAAAAGTTTATGGTCTCAACACAGCAACAACCTAGAGACAACCATACCGCTCATTCCATGCCTACAAAAGGAATTTCTATGGTGGGCCTCGGTAAGCCAGGCAAACACAGGTATGTCATTCAAAAAACCTCAAATAACACAGACAATGACCACAGATGCTTCAGACCTTGGATGGGGGGCGCACATGGAGGGCAGATGTATTCAAGGACAATGGTCTCCAAAGGAAACACATCTGCATATCAACCAAAAAGAAATGCTGGCAGTAATGCATGCCATCGAGGCCTTTCGACAACAACTTCAGCAAGGCCACCTGCTAATACGGACAGACAACACCACTGTGATGTGGTACATAAACAAGCAGGGGGGCACCCATTCTTACCCCCTTTGCAGACTGACTATGAATCTTTGGGAAAAATCACTGAGCTTAAACATACAGTTGCAATCCCAGTTTGTTCCAGGCAAAGACAATGTGCTGGCGGACAGCCTAAGCAGGAATTTCCTAGACCCCCACGAGTGGAGGTTACATCCAGAAATCTTCATACGACTCACCTCGACATGGGGCAGGCCAGAAGTAGACCCTTTTGCCTCCCACCTCAGTCATCATCTACAAAAGTTTTGTTCAAGGACATATCATCCACAAGCATGGAAAATAGATGCTCTCTCATTCAACTGGAACTTCCTAAAAATCTATGCATTCCCACCTCTGCCACTGATGACCACAGTACTACTAAAGATCAAAGCAGAGAAGCCCAAGGGGATCCTAATAGCTCCAGACTGGCCAAGACAACACTGGTACCCACTACTACGGAGCATATGTCACAACAAAAAGTGGGCCCTTCCCCAATGGCCCCATCTTTTGACTCAAAACAACTTCAAGACAGTACATCCCAACATTCAGATGCTGCAGCTAACAGCTTGGGAGATCCCATGAATAACCTCAATCTATCTCTCTCCAAGGAAGTTCAGCGGATACTAACAGAAGCCCGAAGGCCATCCACCAGAAAGGTTTATTCAGCAAAATGGAAGAGATTCAGCTTTTGGAATACCAGCAAGGGTCATGATGCATCATTATTGAACATCCCACTCATCCTGGAATATTTGGCAGATATGCTACAGAATGGACTCTCATATTCTTCCATAAAAATACATGCTTCAGCTATTTCAGCTAGATACAACACTGATCCACCTGTGTTTTCACATCCTTTGTTAAGGCAATTCCTTAGGGGATTCAAGAATATAAAGCCACCAAGAAAGGCCCCAGTACCAGCTTGGGACCTCAACTATGTCCTAGAAAAACTGACTGTACCCCCCTTTCAGCCGGCAGCTTCTGTGGACTTACAATTTCTCTCATGGAAGACAGCGTTCCTGTTGGCAATTACCTCAGCAAGAAGGGTTTCAGAATTACAGGCCCTAATGGCAATACCACCGTTCATAACCTTTCATAGAGACAGGGTCTCCTTACGAACCAATCCTAGCTTTCTGCCAAAAGTGGTATCTAGGGTTCCTTTAAATCAAGCAATTCACTTGCCTACTTTCTTTCCCAATCCTGAGAACAAAGTTGAAAGACTGTTGCATACCTTGGACATTCACAGGCAACTTCGCTACTACCTGGACAGAACCAAGGCCAATAGGAAGTCTGATCAGCTTTTTGTAGCTTACGCCCCTGGAGTACAAGGAAAAGCAATTTCCAAACAGACTATTTCAAAATGGATTGGACATTGCATCAGATTATGTTATTTCTTCCATGGAAAGAGTGTACCAGCCAATGTCAGACCACACTCTACCAGAGCTACAGCCACCTCTACAGCATTCTTAAGAGGGGTGCCTACAAAAGACATTCTAGAAGCTGCTACATGGAGCTCCGTGCATACATTCTCCAAACACTACAACCTCCCTTTATATTCCAGATCCAGAGCAGGCTTTGCTTCGGCAGTCCTGCAGGGATTGATAGCTACACCATCCTTTTCTTAGAGCATTCCACCTCCCCCAGCTAAGCTATGGTATTCAACCCATATGTTATGACTGCAGTTGCATTCTTGAAGGACATAGTACAGTTTTGTACCTACCATAAATGTAGATGTCCGATAGATATGCAACTGCAGTTGGGTTTTCCCTCCCTCCTTCCCTTCTATGCCTTGGGTCCACTCCTCTCCCTGTTATCCTTAGCTGGGGATATCTGTTATGGTGTATCTGTTTATTGCTTATTTATTTGTCTGGAAACCTGTTTTTGTATTCCAATTTGATTACAGCCTTCCTTGGAGGGCACCTGGCATCTGGGGCAAGAAACACTGAAGAAGATGGCGTCGGCTGATGCTTATGTACTCCAGCCGCTCTGACGTCGGAGAGATATGCGACATCAGCCGACGTCGGACCCAGACTTTGGAATCTGGCCGACCGAGGGCTGCCTGAGGCAGGACAACCCGTATGTTATGACTGCAGTTGCATATCTATCAGACATCTACATTTATGGTAGGTACAAAACTGTACTTTATTCAGGCCGACTGAGGACAACCTACCAGCAGATTACCCAAATATAATGACTGCAGCAGTGAATACACTCTAACATCTACATTTATGCTAAGTGTACACAACTGTACTTTCCTCCACAGTGAAAGTACATTTGGCAGCCATTTCCAATTTTCACGTTCGTGAAGACAACATTGCCTTAGTCTCCTCTAGGCTGTGTAAGGCTTTTCTAAAAGGTACTTTTCTGTTACTTCCACCTGTCAAGGATTCAGTGCCTCCTTGGGACCTTACCTTTGTGTTACAGGCATTGGTGGCTCCTTCTTTCAAACCTTCAGCTTCCGTGGATTTGAAATTTTTGTCCTGGAAGACCGCTTTCCTAGTCGCCATTACATCTGCTAGAAGGGTTTCTGAGCTTCAAGCTCTGTCTGCCGTGCCTCCGTATTTGGTCTTCCTCAAGGATAGGCTCTCTATCCATACTAATCCTTCCTTCCTTACCCAAAGTGGCATCTGAAGCAAACATAAACCAGTCCATTAGTCTGCCCGATGTTCATCGTGCATACAGCTGCAGTCATAACAGATGGGTTCTCCTGCCGTCAGGCGGGTCCTCGGTCTGCCGAATTCCAAAGTCTAGGTCCGGCGATGGTTGTTGTCACTTCTTCCCTGACGTTAGTGCGACAGGGGTATAAAAGAACCATCCAACGCCATTTTCTCCAGTCTTTCTTGCCACGCGGTGCCCGAAGCAGAAGCAGTTCGCAAGTGCCGGTCGGCCAGCTCCAGAAATTACAAAAATTTTGCAACCGAAGTCTTCTTGAAAGCTAAGTACCCCGTTGGGGAAACTTTTCTTGCCTCAGACCGATGTCAGACAGTTAATAATTGTATTTCATGTGGGAAGCAAATACCGCATAAGGATTTTCATTCCCTCTGTATTCCTTGTTTAGGCCCAGACCACGACGTCTCGGTCTGTCGTTTTTGTGCTACATTCAACAAACGCACCATTAAGCGTCGGGCGGAGTTCGCCCAGCATTATTTTGGCAAAAAATGTAACTATATTATGTCGTCGGATACTCCGACTCCAGTTTTGTCTAAAAAGCGCAAAGATAAGGACCGACACACAAGGTCCGCGGCCTCTACCGACACCACGCCAAAGCCACTACAGGTGGTCCGGTTCTCAGCGAGGCACCTACGCAGCCCCTGACTACCGACGACACTTCATTGGCGGTGTCTTCTGTGCCCGAGGTCGCAGGCTACTCGGCCCACACCCCGACTACAGATACCGAAGCCACTCTTGGTGGTGAAACTCAAAATGTAGACAGGTCTGCCTCCCCTCAAGGTGTCTTCAGACCTTCCTCTTCTTTTTCCATCAAGGCTTTCACTAAGTCTAAAGCAGCCATGCATTCTAAGAGACAAGCTACACAGGGCCCATCTCCAGGCCCCATGCCTAAAAAACAGATGCTTAAAATGGCTGAGGATTTAATTGCTCTTATCAGGGGTTCTCAACACCCCCCCAGACAAAAGGCCTAGAGTGGAGGAAGAATCCCTCTCCTCTGATCAGGCCTCCATTATATCAGAGCACGCTGATGAACAGGAACTTTCTTACTCCCCTTTTGAAGATTCTGATGCAGAGGAGTCCATTCCCTCTGTATCCCCCCCAGAGGATTACTCATTTGGGGAAACCTTGCATACGTTAAGGGAACACTTCCACTGGGAAGGCCAAGAGTACTCAGATTCCAAGAAAAGGCTTAGGGGTTTTCTCTTGCTACCTCAGCTCAGGCCTCTGGCTATACCTCCTGTCTTGGACATACTAGATGATGTGTACTCGGAGGCCTGCCTTAACCCGGATTCTTTACCTCCAGCCCCAGTCAAGCCTGATGGGTACTACTGGGTTCCTGACTCGCACCAATTTCTATACAAAAGCCATGCGGCTGACCCAGAAACCATCTCACAGGGCCCCAAGGGAATAAAGGCCTCCACTGCTAAAAATCCATTACCTTCCAAGAGAGATTCCAGATCCTTAGAAAGGTGGGGAAAAAGGTATATACCTCGGCCGCCTTAACCATGAGGGCATTAAACTGCCAGTTCCATATGCTAAAGTACCAACAGTTTCTGTTATCACAATTGAGATGTAAAATGTCACAACCTGAACAACCAGACTTGAAGGAGTTGCAGGATTTGATGCATAGTGCAGAACAAGTGGGTAAACATACCTTGCAATGTAGTTTTGATGCTCTAGAGGCATCATGTAGAGCTGCTGTTACAGGATCAGTCATACGTAGACATGGCTCAAGGAACAAACCTTACCAGATCATGTCAAAGCTAAATTACTAGATGCCCCTCTGCAAAAGGATGTATTATTTGGTGCTAATGCTGAGGAGGTATTAAAGAAAATGGAGGAAAAGGCTAAATCAATGCAAACAGTGAAAGATTTTCTACAGGTACAACCCCCACGTTTCAGTAGAAATTGGCCTTCCAAAAATTGGTCCTTTCCAGCCACGGACAGACCCCAAAGAGGTAGATACAGGCGCCCGAGGGGCAGAGGGCAATCCCAAGGATCGTTTAGAGGCAGACAATGGGAAGCTCCTACACAAAGAGGTGGTGAGGATAGTTCGCAGCCATTCAGAAAGCAAGCCCAATGACTTTCCCCTTTGCATGCCAAGCAAGGCTCAAATGGCAGCACCCTTAGGCGGAAAACTGGCATTATTTTCAAAAATTGGCATATTGTCACAAAAGACAAATGGATCCTGGACATTATAAACAGAGGCTACAGATTCCATTTTCACACCCTTCCAAAAATGAGAGGCATGCCAAACCTGCCACACAATCAAAGGGCAGAGGCACAAAGACAAATTTCAGATCTCATGGACATGAAAGCTATTCAAGAGGTACCTACCCACGAACAAGGTCAAGGTTTTTATTCCAGACTATTCCTGGTACCAAGGAAGGGAAAAGATTGGAGACCTATTTTGGACCTATTCATCCTAAACACATTTTTACTGCGTGCAAAATTCAAGATGCTCACTTTACAGCAGCTTCTTCCCATGCTGGGCAAGGAGTCTTGGCTGGTAACATTGGACCTCAAGTAGGCATACCTGCATGTCCCAATCAGACAAAATTGCAGAAGATACCTCAGATTTCTTGCAGGTTCAACCCATTATCAATTCTCTGCATTGCCCTTTGGCTTATCTACTGCGCCCAGAGTATTCACGAAATGCCTGGCATCAGTAATTGCCTACTGCAGACTTTACAAATATACCCCTATTTGGACGACTGCCTGATCCAAGCGGACAGCAAGCACATACTTCTGAAACATCTGGCTTATGTAATAATGTTGTTGAATTCTCTGGGATACACAGTCAACAAAAAGAAATCAAGGCTAATACCCTCTCGGAAAATAATTTTCCTGGGTGCCAACTTGGACACAAACACCCAGATGGCCTACCTCACGCCAGAGAAGCAGGGGCAACTAACTCAATACTTCAGAACACTAGCAAATTTCACCAGGCTGACTGCAAGGAAAATCCTGCAAGCTCTGGGATTCATGACATCTTGCATCCTACTAATCCCATGTGCAAAGCTGCATATGAGGAAACTTCAATGGTACCAGAAAAACCTATGGTCTCAACACAGCCACAGTTTGGAAACAATAATACCACTAATTCCATGTCTTCAAAAGGAATTTCTGTGGTGGGCTCAAGCATGCCAAACAAACACAGGTCTCCCATTCAGCAAGCCTCAAGCAAATCAAGTCATCACAACAGACGCCTCGGACTACGCCTGGGGGGCGCACATGACAGATCGGTGCATTCAGGGCAAATGGTCCCAAAAAGAAAATCACCTTCACATCAATAAAAAGGAAATGCTAGCAGTAATAAATGCTATTATAGCTTTCAAAGACCTTCTGCATCCAGGTCAACTATTGATAAGGACAGACAACACCACAGTAATGTGGTACATAAACAAACAGGGAGGAACCCATTCATACCCCCTGTGCAGGCTGGCCATGTCACTTTGGAATATGGCTCTGGACTTGCAAATCGAACTTCAAGCACAGTACTTGCCAGGCAAGGAAAACACGCTGGCAGGCAACCTAAGCAGAAATATGGCAGATCCACACGAATGGAAGTTGCATCCTCAAGTTTTTACAGAGATAATTCAAGCATGGGGAAGGCCAGACATAGATCTCTTTGCCTCCCACAAAAATCACCAATTGACAAAATTCTGCTCAAGGATTTTTCATCCAAAGGCCTGGAGAGTGGACGCTCTCTTTCAGTTGGACAACAGTGACAGTTTATGCCTTCCCACCTCTTCCTCTGCTGCCCAAAGTTCTATTAAAAACCAGAGCAGACAGACCAAAGATGATTCTCATTGCTCCAGACTGGCCAAGACAACACTGGTACCCACTCCTGAGGAGCCTGACGCATTCCCCACCATGGACCCTGCCTCTAATGCCTCTTCTTCTGACTCAGCACAACTTCAAAACTCTTCAGTCAGCTGAAAACACTCAATCTGGCTGCATGGAAGATTCCTTAACATTACAGCAGACCCTACTCTCCAAGGAGAGGTGCAGGATGTCATTTTGGAGGCCAGAAGGCCGTCTACTAGAAAAGCTTACTCCGCAAAATGGAAACGGTTTTGTGCCTGGAATGAGAAAAAGGGCCAGAATCCTGGAAAACTGAATTTACCTCAAATATTACAGTATCTAGCTGAGCTGCTAAGCAGTGGACTTTCATTCTCCTCCATCAAAATCCATGCCTCAGCCATTTCTGCAGAATACAACACTGATCCACCTTTATTCTCTCACCCCTCTTAAGACAGTTCCTCAGAGGGGCTAAGAATATAAAACCCCCAAGGAAACAACCAATACCTGCTTGGGATCTCAATTTCATTCTAGAAAAACTGACCTTGCCTCCTTTTGAGCCAGCTGCATCAACAGATTTGCAATATTTGTCCTGGAAAACAGCTTTCCTTCTGGCTATTACCTCAGCTCGTAGGGTATCGGAACTACAAGCCCTCATGGCTGTGCAGCCTTTTATCATCTTCCATCAGGACAGAGTTTCCTTACGAACCAACCCGTCCTTTATGCCAAAAGTGGTATCCAGGGTAGCTTTGAATCATGCTATACACTTACCTACCTTTTATCCTAATCCTCAAAACAAAGGGGAGAGATTACTACATTCCTTGGACATCCACAGACAACTGCGTTATTATTTGGACAGAACAAAGCCTTTCAGAAAATCAGAACAGCTCTTTGTGTCCTATGCTATAGGAGCTCAAGGGAAGCCAATTTCCAAACAGACAATCTCAAAATGGATAGCCCACTGCATACGCTTTTGTTATTCTTTTCATGGCAAAACTGTACCTATAGGCATCAGATCTCACTCCACAAGGGCCACAGCTACCTCTGCAGCTTTCCTCAGAGGAGTTCCTACCAAAGATATTTTAGAAGCAGCCACTTGGAGTTCTGTGCATACCTTCTCCAAACACTACTACCTTCCATTATACTCCAAATCTAGAGTAGGCTTTGCCACTGCAGTCTTGCAGGGCATCCTGGCTCCTCCTAGTTCCACCTAGTGCCTACCACCCCTTTCTTAGCTTTGGGATTCTACCTATCTGTTATGACTGCAGCTGTATGCACGATGAAGATAGTACAGTTTTGTACCTACCATAAATGTAGATGTTTAAGTGCTAATACAGCTGCAGTCCAGGTTTCCCTCCATCCTTCCCCTCTTGGGACAGGCCTATTGGCTAACACCTCCTCATACAACCCAATTGGGGTATTCATTTATGGTGTATTTACTTGCACTACTGTATTTTGATTATATGGCATTGCTTTATTACACAAATTTATGTATTGCCTTCCTTCTGGGGGCACCTGACATCTGGGGCAAGAAAAACTGAAGAAAATTGCGTCGGCTGGTTCTTTTATACCCCTGTCGCACTGACGTCAGGGAAGAAGTGACGACAACCGACGCCAGACCTAGACTTTGGAATTCGGCCGACCAAGGACCCACCTGACGGCAGGAGAACCCATCTGTTATGACTGCAGCTGTATTAGCACTCGAACATCTACATTTATGGTAGGTACAAAACTGTACTTTGTCTTCTCTAACTTCCAAAATAAAGATGAATACAAACTTCATTTGTTAGATGTTCATAGACAGCTTCATTTTTATCTTCATAGAATGAAGTCTTTCCGCAAAACTGACCAATTGTTTTCCTTTTCCAAAGCATTTATGGGAAAAGCTATTTCTAAAGTTTCTTTGGCCAAATGGATCACTCTTTGTATTTCACATCCCTACAAAGCAAAGGTTTATCTCCTTCTGGTATTGTTAAGGCTCACCCTACCAAGTCCATGATGACTTCTCCTGCCTTTTGGTCTAGGGTGCCTTTGGGCAACATTTGTGCAGCAGCGACCTGGGCCAATTCACATACCTTCATTTCCCATTACAAATTCAATCTGATTTCTACGGGTAGAGCATCCTTTGGCTCTGCGGTGCTCAGGAATATCATTCCAAAAGGGCCTCCCAGGATTGGAGTAGCTCGGGACTCTGTCCCACAGATTGCAGATTAAATGAAGTTAACTACTTCAGATAAAGAAGTTATGTACTTACCATAACGTTCCATCTGAGTAATCATACTTCATTATTCTGCAACATTCCCTCCCTCCATCCCCCAGACCTTGTCCTGTCTTTTCAGGTTTGGTTCATCGGGCTGAGTTGCTTATGTTTTTAGTTGCAGCAAACTCGATCTGAGGGAAGATAGGAGTTGGTAGGGCATTATGGGTAAGGGGAGGAGCTCGGAGCTTGGAGCAGATTTGCCGGCTCAGATCCAATACGGATCTGTATATCCACAGGTTGCAGAAAAATGAAGAATAACTACTCCGATGGAATGTTATGGTGAGTACATAACTTCTTTTTTTACTTACTGGAGGTCCTGCTGCCATAATTCATATTCGGACAAATTCTGCAGTGTGCCCTGTAATGCATGCAGCAAGGAAGGGGATAGTAGTTTTTGTGTAGCCAATGAGTATTTAAATTGTGGTGAAACAAATTGGTATGATTTACTAACAGATGGAGCCTATATTGCACTAGTAAATGGATGCATTGCAGTTACTGTTGAGAAGCCAGGTGAGCTCTTTACTTAAATCTATAGGGCATTATTAAAACTGTACAAAGAGTGCATAATCCACTTTCTATGTATGAAGTAGTAGTGCCTGCCATGTCAATAGCAAAATCATGCTTTTTGAAAGAAAGAAAAAATTTTCAAATAAGGCTTGGTGATGAAGGTTTCAAGCTGTGCACTTTTTAATTCACATGTGAGAATATACACATTTTAAAACTTCCATATTGTATTTCATCATTACCCAAAGTTTTAGGAGAGCAGTTACACTGTTTACATGTTTAATAGTATGTTACTGTAATTAATTTATGGAGTCAGACCAGGAAAGGGCTTCTTTGTGGAAGGGCAACATATGTCATTATAAGTCCCACAACTGTGAAACATAGAGAGAATTAGCAACAAGATATAGTTAGTCTAAAGAATCTGTGTAGTGCCTTGAAATACTTTCACTGTTTATTTGTAGAAGTTCATGACATATAGGGGCTAATACCCATCTGCACTCCTGCCACTCATATATACTTACTCTTGAGATTTTTGACACCTTAGAATAACAGAAGTGCTTCAAGATATCACAGTGTTCAACTTATTATAATTCATTTTTTTTACTTTTAGTTTTGGTATTCCCAGTGTTGCAGATGCAGTTCTTGAAATGTCAAAAGGGAGCCCCCAAGAACAAGATAAGAGTTATTGAAAAGGCTTATACTAAATGGCTTCAGAATGAACGTGTAAAATTAGAGTTACTGACTTGACATATATAGGTTCTGTTTTAATATCAGAAAGCTATCGAAGCAAGAAGTTGAGAGAGTAAGAGCAATAGAGCAGTCAGCTCCTTCTAAGGACAAACAAGCTCTAATGTATTTCTAGGAACTCATGGGAGTTGATTCCAAACCTGTTGAGTAGGGCTTTGCCATAAAGGAAATAGGCTGTACGGCAGGCATATAGTGCACTAGTGATCAGAAGGAAAATTGTGATTGTAAAACTGCAATATTCATCAGAACAATGAAAACTGAAAGTGATTGTAAAGTTTAAAAATGTTTTTTGCTTTTTGCTTTGACCCCATGTCCCCTCTCACATTCTACTTGTATACTAACTCCATCATCAGTGTACCTCATCTCTGAGATACCACAGTTTCAGGCTTAGTATTCTAATCACATTAGTTACAGTTTTGTGATCAGACTTCTTAGTATTGATCACTGTTGACTTGTATTTCTGCGTACACACAAAAAATTAAGTATGATGTGGAATGGTGCTGGAATGCAGGGCAAGAAAATTTTTGATTTGACTAAATTAACAAGTGAAGCACCTACACTATTTTAATGTGAGAAAGTGGGCTGGAAATGATTGAATAATACTTTGGTTACCCAAGGTAAAATAGAAGCTCATGCACTTTCGTCATTGTAATCAGAGTGAGTCAGAGATGAATGCTTAATGTGCAATGAAAGACTGTAGTAAAAAAGATGTACAGTCTTAATTTACATTAAGGAGGAAATCCTCTGTATACATGATCTGATGCTGAAAGTAGATAAAGTAGTGACAAAATAACTAGAAGAGATGTTGGTGAAAATCCTTATCTTTACTGAAAAAGCTTACCCAGACTCTGCCACAGCTTGCTGTGAGGGGAACGGTTAGTTTGCTTTTGATGTCTTGTACTTTGTATTACTTTATTGCCTTTTTTGTTTTGTATATTGTGATTTGTTTTCTTTACACTGTGTTTTACTTGTATTCTGCCTTTAATTGCATATTAAACTTGAAAAGAGACCACAGCTGTGTGTCTTGTGAGTCGGACAGAAGTTAGAACAGGTCAATTAAGGAGTCACAGAAGTTAGAACAGGTCAGTTAAGGTTAATCTGTGAATTGAGGGGGTAGAGCTAGGAACTAAACATTCTATTTAAGGGGTAAGATAAAACATTTCAAAGCTTTACTGAAAATGCTCACCCAGACTCTGCCACAGCTTGCTGTGAGGGGAAAGGTTAGTTTGCTTTTGATTTCTTGTACTTTGTATTGCTTTATTGCCTTTTTCTATTTTGTATACTGTGATTTTTTTTTCAGTACACTGTATTTTACTTCTATTCTGCTTTTAATTACATGTTAAAATTCAAAAGAGACCACAGCTGTGTCTCTTGTGAGTTGGACAGAATTTTTACCGGCCTCTCTTCCTGTTATTGTTGTGTTCTTAAACACCACTGTCTTTCTAGTTGCCTGCCCCTTATGTTAATTTGACCAAATATCTCCTTCCCTCTCTCCTTTCACTGGCTGGTGTGAGTAAGCACAACATTATCATTTTGTGAAATCTGTCCCCTTCAACTATTTAAATTTACTGCCCATCCCACTGAATTCCATAGTGTCAGAATACAAAAGTGTCCACCCCCTTTCAATCTATCTTGCTCTTTTAAAATAGTGACTTTCCACTTAGACGGCTAAAACTTAAGTTACCCACTTTCATATCTAACTGCTTAGTGCACACTTCAGTGTTTAGGATAAACCATTTTTTTCATCTTACTTTTAAATGTCTGTTGTAAGACCACCAGTTATTGGAGTGCCCGCATTCTGCCTCTCAGTAGTCATCTTGGGATTAGTGCTTCTGTTTTCTCCTGGTGAGAGGAGTGCAGGGACATTATTTCCTGGAGACTGCTGATCACCAGAAAGCCTAATAACTGCTTTATAGATGACAGCTTGAAATATTGTGCTTATATTCTTGTCCTCGTGAGAGAAGGAGCAGAGTGCATTGATTCCTGTTTCTGGTTGGAGAGTGAGTGTCTGTGCTTAACATTTCTGATTGGTCTGGTTGCTCTTCATGACATCCACCTGAAAAATGCTACAAGCCTACAGACCCTTTCATCATCTGGGACAAGACTGTGGATCACCAAACTGGCTGTAGCCTGCTTCTGTTTTTGGGATTGGGGCTAACATTTTGCTTCTGGTGAGAGAAGAAGCGAAGGACCATTGTATCCCAACAGAGTGAAGCTGTGGTGAGACCAGCATTAGTAGTAGCCAGGCAGTAGCCATTCATGTGACTCCCCTCTTTCATTTATTCTTGTCAAGCTAATTGGTTGTTTTCAGTAAGTACTGCTTGATTTGTTTCTAACTTCAGAGTGTCTGCCTAAATACTTCATCCTTAAATTTTCTGGGTCTACGTATTAGTTTTCCCTCAAGTGTTTGGCAGTGCTCTGTACAGACTCACACACTGAGTGACATTTTTCCTGTAAAAGCACAAATGAAATTTCTCCAATACCTAGTTGCACACAGGACAACTAGTTTGTAGCAACATGCACTGTCCACATAGTTGCAACCAGGATACTCCTGACAGTGATTGATATTCTCATTCCAACTGTCTAATCAGTAAAAAAGGGTCTGTTGCCATAGACATGAACTTTCCTGCTGTCTCCGGTATAGGCTTGGTGGATATGGGCATCCTAAGACAATGTAGAAATGTCTTATGTTTACTGACAACCAGTTAATCCTCAAACAAACTGATACAGTATGTGAAAGATGTATTTACACAATGTCACTGGAGGCAAAGCTCTCACATAAAAGTACTCATAATGTCAATAAGGTTGTCTGTAGTAAACACACTGCACCCATCACGTACAGTTCAAAGCAGACATATTGACCCACATATGCTGAAGCACTTGCATGTAACCTTCCTAAACCAGAAAGACCTCCTAGATGAAGTACACATAAGAAATACCCTTAGCAACCTCAAATGCACTCCTTCAAAACAACACAAACTTCAACACACAGAGCTACATCTCATGGAGCATCTACCTCTAAGCCCAGAAGGCAAGCCACCACACAGTACATCTTTCTAGTTATTGGAAACTCCATGCCGAGACACACTGGTGTCCCTCTCACCAACCTGAGTAAGGAGAAAGTTGCAGTGAGTTGCTTGTCAGGGGCTAGGATCTGCCACATTATGCATGCACTCAGGTCATTGGACCACAGTTACAAATTTGACTCGGTCATAGTTCATGTGGGAATAAATGACCTGAGATGTACCTCTCTAGACTGTATGAAGCCAGACATCATGGAGCTCTCGGAATATGTGTCTCAGGCTGGTATGCGCCTAGCATTGAGCAGCATTTTACCTTCTGCAAAGATGATGCTGCAATACAAACAAAACATGATTGCCTTTAGTAATTGGCTTAGTTTCTGGTGTCATTCTAAGGGGGTGCAATATTTGTCAGCATGGAAGGAGATGGTCAACAGACCACATTGCTTTACCAGGGATGGTCTGCACCTGTCCCTTCTAGGCTTTTGTATATTAGCTACAACATTGTCTTCTCCCATAGTGCCCTTTTTAGGCAATAGTAAACTGAAAGTACTTCTGACATAGCAAATCAAAACCAAGAAAATCTAAAGGTATTACTGCTCATTGCTAGGAGTCTAAACAAAAAAACCCACTCCTTAGAAATTCTCTTTAACCCTAGAGAATGCTGACATGTGCGGTCAATTAGACATTGTTTAAAGCCACGTAGAGCACACCAATAGTGCAAGGTTATAATGCCTTCCACACATTTAGGCCAGCTGCTTTACAGGCAGAGACTAAAGGTGGAGGTGTCTCTATTTACATCAAAAATAAATATACTTCAAGGCTGGTCAAACAGGACAATGCACTTGAGCTGCTGCATGTTCAAATCATCATAGGTAAAATCCAATACCACTTCCTTGCAAGCTGTAGGTCCCCCTCTATGAACCATGTATTTAAACTTGCTAGAAATACTAACCATCTAACCCAATACCATATTCATGGGTGATTTTAATTACCCCACTATTAACTGACACAGATGTTCTCCAGGAGGGGCTAACACAAACAACTGGTGTCAGAGCCATAGACTAAAACTAAATGTCGAGAAATACATAATAATGTCCTTTGGGAAGTCGGCCATGCCTGATGACTATCATATTGACAACACACCCCTTAGAGATGACCCAGTAGTCAGGGGCGTAGGGACACACACAGATAGTAATCTAGCCCTTGATCATCACGTGTCTACAGCGGTGAGGAAATCATGTTACTGCGCGCTGATAAAGTGCCTGATTTGAATAGTATGGTCTCCATCAAACCCTTCCTGAAAGCGAGACAGTTGAGACACTAATGTTTTTAGTTTATGTATTTTGTGATGCCCAAAATTGTTAACATGGCTTTAAATAAGCTAATTGTTTTTAATTGATGTAATTAATGTTGATTGGAGCACTATTTAATGTGGTTGTTTTAAGTCATTTTTATTTAAGTCTGATGAAGAGGTGAACCCTTGAAAGTGCTTACTTACAATAAATTGGATATTCTGTTGTGTTACATCCAGTGCTATTGCTTTTTCTGGATTGCTTCTTTTTGCTCTGGTTGTTTTATTGCCGGAGGCTATATTTTTCGTTATCATTTTTCCACTGTATTTGGCATTCATCAGACCTATCAGAGTACAGTGCCCCCTTTGGTATGTACCTAACCAGGCATATCCAACAACTGGAACTCCTACAGAGGTTCCTCACTAAAAGTATACAGGGCGTAAGTAAAATGTCCTATGCTGACCGCCTCAAGGCCCTATCCCTGTATTCTGTCTCCTGCAGATTTTTGAGGGGAGATGTATGCCTGGCATACAGGGCATTGTCAGATCCCACTATGATGGACCTCCTGCATATCCACAAAACAAACAGCTCCAGAATTACCTGATCTAAAGAACTTAAACGTTGCCTGAGATATAAATATGGCCTGCTGGAGAGATATGTATCCCAGAGATTACCCCATCTATGGAACAGGCTCCCCATCTATGTGAAGCGGAGTTCCTCCTTAACCCAATTCATGTGCAACTTGGGCAATTGGATGTGTAACCAGAAATTAATCCAAGGTTTGACACCTGTGTCTCTAATGGACACAGGTAACCTGTAAATGGTTCATCTCCCAGGCCCATGCTTACACTTATCAAGGGTGTCTGAACTTGTCAGGGTTTTACGATGTATGGCTAGGCTTAAAAAGGTCCTTGTGGTCGTTAGCCTAGTAAACACCTATGAACATAAGGGAATTGTGAAGTGCAAAAAAACTTGTAGTGTGTTTTACTGGCCAGACATGTTGACGAATTTTATGCAATAAGTTTGAGACTGCCGTACTGCTCAAGTCTACCTCATTATGAAGAACTTTCATCATTTTGAGTCTTAAAAAGTCCAAATTCCTCTTTGTTTTACATTGAGTAGGTCTACACACATTTAGTGATAAGAATTTTTGACTGATATCCCTGATAAATAATGCAGATTCATACTTGTAACAAAATAACTTTTTATAAGTAGAATTTTAAGCATCCTGTGAGTACCCTAGTTGAAGTTATAGTAAATGTTCCACATTTTACTCATTTGTTTCACATTAAGAAAGGTAATTTTCCACATTTAGGAGATGGAAGGTTGAGAGCTGTGAAGGCTACTCCGTATGCATTGTATATCATAATGATTATCCAAGCAAGGAGATGATTCCTTATTCAGTACTGGTATGAATAGTGAGTAAAACTGGAGCAGATTCATTTCAGTCTGGATACATTGCAAGTAACGTTTGGACTTGATTTGCAAGTTTCTAGTGGTTACAGAGTTACAACCACTGAGGCCGTTATAACCCTAGCCGTGCAACCAAAATGTATCCCAAGAGTTATTGTGCCTTAAAGGTTATTTTAAGGGGTGTGTGTTAGGGCCTGATTTAACAGCTATCTCTGTCCATCAGAGAAAAAGGTGTCAGATCAGGGGTGAATTTCTGATTTCCCATCCATTGGGCTAGGTTGTGCCTGTATATGGTTAGGGAAGGGGCTCTGCTTCATGTGAATGAGAAGCCTATTCCAGAGAATGGGGATTCTCTGAAACATATACTTGCCCTCCAACATGTCCTGTTTAAGCTGCAAACAAAGTGTAAATTCTTAGCTCTAATAGTTCTTGCGCTGTTTGTTTTGCAGATATGCAAAAGGTCCACTAGAGTAGGATCCAAGGATGCTTTGTATGCCAGGCATAAGTCGCCTCTCAGTAGTCTGTAGGAAACTGAGCATAGAGATGGGGCTTTGACGTGATCAGCATAGGATATGATGTTTATTTTTCTTTTTGTGAGAAAACTGTGAATGTTGTTGTTGCTGCATGTACCTGAAGAGGTATATACCGAAGGGGGCATTATACTCCATGATGCCTTTATTTATAAATTCAGTAACCTAGAATGATTTTCTTACTACCTTAGACACATGTTGGTTGAAAGCCAGGTAACCATCTGTATAAGTCCCCAAATCCCTGACTTCTGTGCCATCATCCAGTACCTTGGTGACCTTATTAAAGAAGTCCACCTGGTTCAATAGGCATGACCTGCCTTTGACAAAATGTCATGGTTAATCATTTCAATGATTATTATTTCCATGACTTTAAATATGAGACTAGTAAGACTATTGGGTCAGTAGTTCCCGGAAAACATTAATGGTCCATCCTTGTGCAAATGAATGCCTGTTGCAGCCCCGCATTCAAATGGCAGAAAGCTGATGCAGAGACTGTGGATGAATACTGACTCCAGTGGCCTTGATGGGTCATATTTCAGGCTATGTAGGAGGCATTGTTGGATATTATTGGGGCTCATTGAATCTGTATTCTTGGCCTTAGACAGTATTACAAGGATTTTATCTGATGATATAGCTACTTGTTGGTTATAGAGTTGAATATTAATCTCTTCTCTACCTTATCCTGGAAACCTAATTTGAGTTAGCCCAAAGAAAAATAGTCTATAGACATACTTTCCTGAGTACCTCTTTAATCAAAGAACAAGATACTTAGCAAAAAAGGGGGATCATGTAAGAGTGCAGCAGCATAGCCAGCTTTAGGCCCCAGCGAACCCAGTGGTCCTTGGGGGGGGGGTCCCCAACCTTAATAAACTCGATAGGTTTCTTCATCCTATGAGTTATTACTTACTAAGGACTGACACCAATTTTTCTCCTTTAACATTTAATAAGGATTATAGTGATAGTGTTTTGTCAAGTAGCAAGCTTCATTATTTCATTAAATGTTTTACCACTGGCGTAGTTCCTTTCACTAAGTTAAACCCTGCTGATGGGCTCTCCCTTCAGTAAAACAAACATCATAGATGGTGTAAGTTACCAGCAGTACCCATGGCTGTGGGTGTCTCTTGATCATCCTTGACTGTGCTGGATGGAGCCCCACAAAAGCAGACACTAGATGGGGAAGATGAAGAGGAACAAATACGATCCTTCAAATTCTGATTGCATGCTTTATCCTAAACAGGATTGTGATATGACCCTATTAGGCTAAGGTCAATAATCAAGTGAGCGAACATGAGCAAGGTTAAGACCTACAGACAGGCAGCACAGAGTTATTGATCTCTGTTCTTAACTAAAATTTTAAGACTAGCATACACTCTTGATCTTCAGAGATGGTTTTCTATTCCAGGGAGTTGTATAAATATTTTCATAGGTTCATATGTGTGTACTAGGATAATGGCCCTGGAGCCTTTACAAGCCTAGCCCATAGAAGTGCCCTGGCATCGTGCCGCTGAACATTAGATGTAATGTGGTCCTATCTCATCTACATTCATTACTGACTGGCTTGGAGCCGAGAATCGGCTCCAACTCAGCCGTTATAACTAGCACGAAGTCTCTAATTGGCTGGGCTAAGCCTATATCCCAGAATGCACCACTCCCAAACCCCCAGATCTCGTTTGCTGCTCGTTGAGTGAAGACGTGGTCTCGAGCTTGGCTGTGGCTAAGTACCTTATTTAAACTATTTACTTAGTTTTTGGAAAAGTCTTTCCTACCAAAAAGCTATTTTAATAACTACGTTCTCTATAGTTGGTGTTTTTTTTTTTTTTTGTGATCTCCGTCATTTAAGTTATAGTTGGCATACTTGTGTTGGTGGGCTAGGCCCATTTAAGTTAGAGGGCCTTAGCCCTGTTCGGTTTTTGTCGTGTCTTTCCTGTGGTGTCTTTTTGTGTGAAGCTTTAAAATGTCAGGCAAAGATCAGAAGGAGCATAGGCCTTCTGGGTTTAAAAAGTGTTCCAAATGTTCCTATAAGATGTCTTTGACTGATGGCGACGCCATCTGTGTGTACTGTTTGGGCACTATACACTTGCAAGAGTCCTGCAGTGTGTGTCATTCGTTTAGTCCCAGGGTCTTGCAAGAGAGAAAAAACAAGTTGATTTTTAAGGGCCTGGTAAAACTTGCCTTTGAAGAAACTGTAGCCTCTTCTCCCCCTAGCGGGAAATCTGAAACTAAAAAGAGATCTCCGGCTCCATCCAGTTCGGAGCAAAGATCAAAGACTGTTTCACCTTCCTCGGCTCCATTGGTCTCGGAGCCGCAGGAGATGTTGTCGGTACCGGAGATGGCTTCCTCGGTTCCACTGCCTTCGGAGCCAAAGGAGGTTTCTTTTGTGTTGGAGCCGACTTCGGCTCCAATTGTCTTGGAACCGATTCGGAGCCATTCTCCTGGCTTTGCATTGGATCCACTAGAGAAGACCCCCTTCTGTGTCCTCCATGTCCTCCAGGTTGTCGGATTCAGATTTAGATAGGGTGGTGCAGAGGCTCCTACAGTCACCAGTGTTAACAAAATTATTCTCGGCTCCAGCCTGTCTTTGTGTCTGTTCTGATTATTCCTCCTCCGACCACCTCTGTGTCATCAGAGCCGGAGTGTTCTGAGTCGAGTGAGGTCCTTGGGTCGGCTCCGAAACCCCCTTTGAGTTTTTCGGCTCCGGCCTCTGCTCCAACCCTTTCGGTTCCATCTGATGGTTTCGGCACTCGGGTTTCGTTTGTCGGACCCGAGGAGGATACATCGGGGCTCCAGACTTCGGAGCCTCTCGGTGCTTCGGCCGGGGTAACCCCTGTTCTGATTGCGGTCTCTGAGATGGGTCGCTCGGGGCCATGAGGAGTGCACTGGCCAGGTCTTCGGTGACATCACTCGAGTCAACCACTCCTTTCCCGAACACTGCGACTAGAGCCTCTGAGGCCCCCCTATCAGTAGGCAGCGGGGCTCGAAGGCCTGAGGATACCCCCATGCGTGGTCCCCTGCTTTCTGAGGGCCCTTCAGAGTCCTTGCCCAAAGAGCCTCCCAGAAAGAAGCTGTGTAAGAGGAAGCACATAGACTCCCCAGATGAGTCTGTCACCTCAGACACCGACCTTGATGATGCAGAGGAGTCCCCAAAGTCATCCTCCGACGATGTCTCATTCTCCGACATCCTGGAGATTTTGAGACAGAGAGGCAACTGGCCCTCCAAAACCCCCTCTGAGGAGGAGTCGGTCTTCCTCAAGGCCTTTGGAGCCCGACCTTCCACCTCCTGGGTGTCTCCCCCCTTCGATGAATTGTTGGACCTTATTTGTCGAAGGGTGTGGGAACACCCTGACTCCGTGGAACCGGTTCCCAGCCGCCCCAACAAGTTTTTGTCTGCACCTCCTGGGAAAGAATTCTCGACGAAAGGAGTTCCTGTAGATGCCATGGTGGTGGTGTCTGCCACTCAGCAAGAAGTTGCAGAGGCTTCTGCTTCCATTCATCCTCCTAACAAGGAGTCTAGGAGTATGGATCGGTATGAATTATTTGTGTCATTTTATGAGGCCCCAAAGAGATCTCAAGGAGTTGGGAGATACTCTGTTGGGTAACTTGCCTGAGGCGGTGAACCAAACTGTCAACGTCCAGCTGTCTACCCTGTCTTCTTGTTAACTCGTCCATGAGGCTCATATCCTATGCAGCCGAGGGGGCGGGAAGGGCAGCTAGCTCAGGCATAGCCCTTAGGAGGCAAGCCTGGATGCACCTGTGTCACTTCGCGGAGGCCTTCAAGTCTTCCTTCACGGATGCTCCCTTAGACGGGTCCTCCCTTTTTGGACCCAAAGTGAAAGACACTCTCACCAGATGTGAGCAGGAGGGTAAGACTTTGTCTGCTGTTGGGGCCCGTTTTTCGCTTCCCTCTAGACCTTATCCCAAGGCGCAGAGGGGAGGAAAGATGTGGTTCAGGAAGTCTTATCCTGACCATCGTGGTGACCCCCCCCTCCTCCAGAGGCAGAGGAGGGGGGAATTACTCTGGAAGACGTCGCCCTAGGGGTGGGGGAGGCCCCCTCAACTCAGGAGACTGTGAGTCCTTTTGCGGTTCCTCCTACCAACGTCCCTGAGGGACTGCCCGACTGTGCCTCTCCGGAGCCAGTCGGGGGTCGTTTCTCAAAGCATCTTCAAGCCTGGGAAAACATCACTCAGGATCATTGGGTGCTTCGAATTATTGCCGGAGGTTACACCATTCCCTTTATCTCACCCCCTCTGCCACCCAAGAGAGTCCTAGACATTCCACCCAGTCAAAGGGACCAAGCAGCGTTAGAAGTCTCAAAGCTGCTGGAAAAAGGAGTCATCCAACCAGTCCCCTTAGACCAGATTGGATCAGGAACTTACTCAAAGTTATTTGTGGTTCCCAAAAGAACAGGGGACTTGAGACCCATCCTGGATCTCAGCCGTTTAAACCGCTTCGTCAGGAAGTCCAAGTTCCGAATGGTCACTCTTTCAAACCATTTTCCCATTGTTGGGAAAAGGAGTATGGATGTGCTCCATCTATTTCAAGGACGCCTATTATCACATCAAGATAAACAAGGTCTCCAGGAATCACTTACGCTTCCGGTTGGGAGCCAGTCATTTCCAATTCCGAGTCCTGCCCTTTGGTCTCACCACAGCCCCCAGGGTGTTTATCAAATGTCTGGCAGTGGTGACTGCTCACCTGAGACGTCTAGGATTCCAGGTGTTTCCTTACCTAGATGACTGGCTTCTCACCACCCCCACCAGGCATCTACTTATTCGAGCCACAGAGGGCACCATCAACTTGGGTCAACTCCTAGGGATTACTTTCAACTGGCTAAAATCTGTCTTGCTGCCATCACACCGTGTTGCATTTATCGGCGCAGAGCTAGATTCCATGGAAATGAGGGCTTTCCTTCCTGCAGAAAGAATAAAAGTGCTACAGGCTCAGGTTTTGGCCTTATTACCTCTGAAAAAGGTACAAGCCAGACTTGTTCTTCAGTTACTAGGTTAAATGGCGGCCACCATCCTACTAGGAGCTCCCTCTGTCTCACCTGATTCTTATAACGGAGTGATGCCGACGGGACCTGCGTTGGTGGCTTCATTCACCCAATCTGAACAAAGGGAGATCCCTGAACCCCCCCCCCTACTGCCACAGTGACCACGGACGCCTCCCAGACAGGGTGGGGGGGGGCATTATCTGGGCAGAACGGTCCAAGGCACGTGGCAGGAACATGAGGTACATTTGCATATAAATGTTCTGGAGATGAGAGCGGTGCTGCTAGCATTGCAGGCACTTCACAGCTCTCTTTCCAAGGGGACTATCTCAATTCTTTCCGACAACATGTCAGTCATGTGGTACCTGAACAAACAGGGGGGAACCAAGTCCTATCCCCTTTGCAGAGAGGCCATGAGAGTGTGGAATTGGGCGGTGTCTTCCCAACGTTTTCTAGTGGCAACGCACATTCCGGGGAAGTCCAGTGTGATAGCAGACAGGCTAAGCAGAGCTATTCTGATGCCTCATGAGTGGTCCCTGAACAATTGAGTTGCTGCTCAGATCTTCTCCAGGTGGGGTCTACCTTGCTGCGATCTATTTGCCAGTCCCCTCAGTGCCAAGTTAGGCAATTACTTCACTCTGATCCCTCCTCAGGAGGAATCACCCAGGGACGCTCTAGTCCACGATTGGCCCCCCGGTCTGCTCTACGCCTTCCCTCCGTTTCCTCTGCTGCCAAGAGTGATTCAGAAGGCAACTTCCCTGGGAAGCAAAATGGTCTTGATCGCACCACACTGGCCCCGTCAAGTTTGGTTCCCCTTTCTCCAGAGATATACTATGGACGATCCATGGATTCTGGACCCAGTTCCAGACCTATTGACTCATCTGTCAGGGCAGTTCCACCTATCCCTGAGAACCCTCAAGCTCACTGCCTGGCTTCTCCACTTCCGTCCTTAGTCAGACAGCTTTCCTTGACACTGGAAGTGGTACATATCCTATCTTCTTCCCACAAGCCATCCACTAAGAAGATATATTCCAGTAAATAGAAAAGATTTGCTGTCTGGGCCCAGTCGCATAACCTAGATCCCTTCACAGCCCCTGTGACGGCAGTTTTGGATTTTTTAGCTACTCTTTTCAGACAAGGTTCCGCTGCCTCCACTATTAAGGTTCAGCTGGTGGCTATTTCTGATTTTCACGTTTCATGTGAGCCTTCCCTCATGGCCCATAAACTGTGTGAAGCCTTCCTAAAAGGAGCCTGGTTACTTCGTCCCCCAGTTTCTCAGCCAGTCTTGCCATGGGATTTAAACTTGGTGCTTAGAGCCATATCTTCTTCTCCCTTTGAGCCTGCAGCCACTTGTGAATTAAAATATTTGTCTTGGAAGACCGCCTTTCTGGTGGCCATTACTTCAGCCAAAAGAGTATCAGAGCTTCAAGCCCTTTCTGTCAAACCTCCTTATTTGATTTTTCATAAGGATAGAGTATCCTTGAGACTCAACCCTTCCTTTCTTCCTAAAGTTTCTTCTACCTTCTGTCTTCACCAATCCATTTGGTTACCGGTGTTTTTTCCAAGCTTTTCAAACAGGGCAGAATTCAAATTTCACCAGTTGGATGTACGTAAACAACTGAGGTTTTACTTGCACAGGACAAAACGAGAGGAAATCAGATCAGTTGTTTGTGCCCTTTTCAGACAATAAGAATGGTAGCCCTGTGACCCAAAGGCATTATTGCAAGGTGGATTAAGGACTGTATCTCTTTTATTTACACATCGGCAGGTAAAGATCTACCTTTCCCAGTTAAGGCGCATTCTACTAGGGCTATGGCTACCTCAGTGGCTTTTCATGCTAGGCTCTCTTTGGATGAAATCTGTGCGGCAGCCACCTGGACTTCTCCACATACCTTTATTTCTCATTATAAGTTGGATGTGGCTTCTAGAAGTGTTTTCTCATGAGCATCCCAGGATTTAGGTGCTAGGGACGCTGTCCCGTCAGTAATGAATGTAGGCAAGATAGGGCCACATTACATCGTTTAGTTATGTACTCACCATAACGATAGATGTATGTGGTCCATCTCACTTACATTCTTACGTACCCACCTTCCCCCTTTCTGGTGGACTTGGAGGAAATCATATTCTTAGACCCTTCTGAGGATATTATTTTTTCTCTCTTCTTGCCGTGTTGTTCGGTGGGGTTATGCATGTATAATGATGTTTTTTGTGGCAAACAAGATCTGGGGGTTTGGGAGTGGTGCATCCTGGGATATAGGCTTAGCCCAGCCAATTAGAGACTTTGTGCTAGTTATAGCGGCCGAGTCGCCGAGCCCGTCAATAATGAATGCAGGTGAGATGGACCACATACATCTATTGTTATGGTGAGTACATCACTAAATGTTCCCAGTGCCGCTGTCAAGTAGAGCCACTGGAATGATCCCCGGGGTGAACTTTCCATTTCCCATCCACTCATCAAGATTTCTCTTGAAGAGGGCCATTGAGGTGCTCTGCTTGACATGTATGGGAAGTCTATTCCAGAGCATGGGCAGTCTTTGGATTATGAACCTGTCCCTCCAGCATGTTCTGTTGATTGTGGTAAAGAGGTTGAGGTCTCTGGAGCATGTGGTGTGGAGGGATTGTGATTTTTTTAGATGTAGCATTTCTAACAGAGCTGTGTCAGACATGGCTTTGTAAGTCAAGCAGAGACTGCTTTTTAGTAGACAATATGAGGCCAAGAATAGCTGGAGTTTAGTTTTTTGAGTCTGTCAGTGTAGGACACGTGTTTAAGGCCTACGATCCTCTTCGTGAGGTACTTTTGTGGCCTTTCCAGCTGTTACATGTGTCTAGTGAGGTACATGCCAAATGGGGCATTATACTTGATTGGCCTAATGAGGGAAGAGTAGAGAGAGACGATGACCTCTTTCTTCTGGATGCAAAACCCTTGGTAATGAAATGTGCCACATAGAAGGACTTTCTGTAGGATGTCTACATCACTTAAGAAATTAATGGCTCCCAGCTTGCAGTCATCTGCGAACTTTGTCAGCCAGAGTCCCTCCGTGTTGGCCTGGACTTCTGAGAAGTAGATGCCAAACAGGAGAGGACCCAGAACCGATTCCTGTAGGGCTCCACTTGTGACTCGTCACAGTCTGACTTGGGGTCCACTACTTTCACACTGGGTGTGGGTTCTATCTGTGAGTCATTTGCAACCCACCTAGTGATATAGGGGTTGATGCCTAGTTTGGTGAGTTTATCAATAATTCCTGAGTGGGGAATGGTATCAAAGGCCTTGGCCAAATTGAGGTAGGCTGTATGAAATGCATTGCCCTCATCCACAGCTCTGCTGACTGACTCAAAGAAGTCAACCTTGTTGAGCAGGCATGATCTCCCTTTCACAAAACCAAATTGCATGGAAACTAGAGTTGGGAGATTCCCTATATCCTTGTTAATTAGGTCCATGATGATGCGCTCCAAAGTCTTGCATATCAGACTCATCAGGCTAATGGGGCAATAATTCCCAGTGTCTGTAGTCGCTCTCCCTTTATGGAGAGGGATGACTGCAGCAGTGCACCATTCGGTAGGGACAAAGACTGAGTTGAGGCTGTGATTGAACAGGGCACACAGATGTGGTGCCAGTTCACTTTGTAGTTCATGCGGAACACATCCAGCGATATTGTTGAGTCCCATGGAAGCTGTATTCTTGGTCTTGGGCAACGTAGCTTTAACCTGTGCTGCAGTAATGCTGGGTGCCTGGCATTCCTCCGGTATTGTGAATGGTCCTTTTTTTTGGGGGGGGGGGGGTAAAGTTGGCACTGAATCTGTCTGCCAGTATGTTGTGTTGGCAATATCTGTTGGCTCAGTATAGGAGGTACCATTGTGCAGTAACTCGGAGCAAACCTGGGTATTGCCATGGAGATTCTTGATATAACTGTCAAAGGCTTTGTGGTTGTTTAGTGTCTGCCACAATTCTGCCTTCGTAGTTGGCTTTAGAGGTTTTGATGAGGGATCTCAACTTTTTGTTGCGGCTAATAAGGGAGTTTTTCCAGTCTTGGGACTTCAACTTTTTCTGTAACAGTTTCGTCCTTCTGTTGTAGAGTCTATTAATGGCAGGGGACCACCAGACTGGCTTCCTTTTTTTTGGAGGAGAGCATCTTGGTTCTTTTGGGCATGGCTACTTCCATGCATTTATGTACGTGTTCGTACAGTGCATTGGTGTATGATTCGGCAGTCATGCATCTATTTTCCATTGACATGGGTGCTGTGAAGTTAGCCACCTCTGTTTTTAGGAGCCCAAAGTCAGCTCTGGAGAAGTTTTTCATGGTGGTTACCTTTGCGGGGGATGTGGGTGAGATATGGATTTCCATGGTGATTAGTTTGTGGTCTGATCTAACCAGGGAGGAATTGACTATTGGTGTAGAGCAACGGTTGCCTAT
This sequence comes from Protopterus annectens, assembly GCF_019279795.1. NCBI lineage: Eukaryota > Metazoa > Chordata > Ceratodontiformes > Protopteridae > Protopterus > Protopterus annectens. The sequence continues at coordinate 1,190,890,937 of NC_056731.1, read as the reverse complement.
CTTTGTAATAATCAGGTCAAGGATGTTGCTTCTTCTAGTGGCTGGTCCAGAGCACTGGAATTGATGAATTCCAGGAAGCATTGGGCCAGTATATTGGTGCACAAGTAGTTTTCCAAGTTGATGGAGGGATAGTTGAAGTAACCTAGTATAAGAGTGTTAGGTTGGACCCTAATAATTTCCAGGGTGCTTAGAAATGTGGAGTGAGAATCTTGGGACATGGTTTGGGGACCTATAGCAGGCTACGACCTGAATCTCCATCTTACCCAGTGTTGTACCTAAAGTATCTCCGATGCGTTATGCTGGGCTACTAGTCTGGAGGTGTGCATATCCTTTATGAATATGGACTCACCCCACCGCCTTTGGAGCTTCGGTCCATGTTCTGGGGCCAAAAGGTGTGGAATGAGCTATAGCCTGGTAGTGCAGGGGTGCTTTCTGCTACTTTAAAGTAGATCTCCATTACAGCACAAATGTCGATCTTCTCCACTTTGAGGAGTGCTTCGAGCAAGTGCATCTTGAGATTTAGACTTCTAAGGTTGGTTTTCTGGTTACCGAATACTGTAATGTTCTACATCTTTAATCAATAATTCTGGGCAAAGCCAAATAAAATGTAGAAATAAAAGCTCAAAATCAGGAACCCTTACAAAATATTCTGATTCGCTTAAAGTTAACAGCATAACATGTTTTGCAACATGCATTTTCTATGCATTAAGTTTAAAACTTTTATGTTTGGCATTATTGACTGTAATCCTTAATGATTTACTGGCAAATCAAGAATTTTACAAGGAACAGGGTAGAAAATCTTTTACAATATCAGGGTTCTGTGAAGTTAGGGACAGTGACAGGTAAGTATTCCTCCTCATTGAATAAACATGGCTGCTGTTTGATGACTGCTAAACAACAGAGGCTGATTGGAGGAGGCAGTACTAGCATCACATAATTTATTATTTGCTGTAATCATTGTAAAACTAGTATGACTATGGCTCATGCGTAGAACTTGCACATGATAGGTGGCCATCTGTGGTTATTTGGCAGAAGTGTGTGTGTGTGTGTTTAAGTATGTGTGTGTGTGTGTGTGAAAAATATCAATTTTTGATCAACGGAAACAAGAAATAATGGGCATATACATAACTCTTCTGGGTAGCAGTAAAATGCAGTTTGAGTAATTATTTTTCAAAAATAAGAGACAAAATACATCACAGAACATCCAGACCTTTAGAGCTCCTAGGATTTGGTTGCAGTCATACCTCTGACTGTATAAATGAATTTTGACATGGACTTAGTAGTTGACTATTCCCTTGAAACCACCCATTCTAAAACCAGCTTTGCTCAGAGGCATTTACAGAAGGTTGTTGTAGCATGTATGGGGGCTGAGTGATCTTGTCATTATGTTTTTAATTTTCTTACAGTTAGACTTCGGAGGTGTGTACAGGAGATCAATATAGCTTTTGCTGGTGCTGGGGACAGTGTAGTCATTGTTTCTTTTACTTCTGTCACAGAATTCAGTGGTCGGCAGGTCTGCAAAGAAGATCACTATAGCTTGTATAGGGGCAGCGTACTGTCTAGGAGCAACAAGTTGGAATTTATTACTGTGATCATTATTTTTTCACTTTTCTCACAGTGAAACATCTGGCACATATACTGGTAGCTGTCTCTTGTGGATAAGGATATGGAAGCGTGCTGTGTGTTTGCATGACATTAGTCACTTGAAATAGATGATTGTGGCTATTTGTTTCTTTACTGTAACACCAGAGAGCTGCACAAATGGTAACTCTTTTGGTGGGAGAAGGGGGTGTAGGAAGATAGACAGAATTCCCAGATAGTATTTATATATCCTTTCAAATATTTGTCTTCTGAGTTTAGTGGGAACTGTGACTGTTTTGTCAGTTTTGAACATTAAGCCTTGGACGCAGTTTATTTTTTCCCTGAATGGAAAAAAAAGACTGAATTTATTTTCTTATTCTTGACTTTTGTTCATGCCACTACAGGATCAAAAGGTTTTGAAAATGTAAACTGTACCTCAGAACGTCTATAACCCTATGGTTTCTGGAAGTCTGTTGGCCCCCAGACCCCCTGCTTAAATCAGTTATTTCCAACAGAGTTATTACTGTACTGTGTTGTGTAGGCCTGTTATTAGGGTATGTTGAAAAGAAGCATGGAAAGGTAAAATTGAGCAGTGGCAATGAATTTCTTTCCTTAGTCACATTTTAATTCAGAGCATCATTAGATTAAAAAGTTGCTTAAAAACACTAAAATGCACATCAGTGTATCTAGAAAGCAGTAAATTCTGGAAACAAGCTGAAGAGTAAATTAATATGTAAAATAAATAAATAATCTGTATGGTGTGGAGCCTGGAATGAGAGAAAACAGGCAGGAGCACTGGATGACGAGTACATGTGGGAGAGGTGGTGAAAAGGTAGGCAGTGAGGCGGCACTATGGAACCCTTTGTCAATGGAACCATTTCACCTAAAGTCAGACATGCACATAGGATTGTTATAATCTAACATCAGTACAGCTAAATATTAGTCACTGTGGATTTCCCTCTTTGAGGTGGGTCAACATGGTGTGGGTCACCCATCTATGTTGATGTTAGAGCATCATCTCTACAGTTCAGTCTGTGTGTATTGCTCCTAGAATTCCGCAGTATGAAGTAAAATGTTGATTAGGAAGATTGGCAGTGACAGTTTGGGTTCGTGAAGGGCCGATATTGTCTCCTGAACCTGATTGACTTCTTCGAATCAGTCTCCAGAGCTGTGGACGAGGGTAAGGCAGTCCACACAGCCTATCTGGACCTCGCCAAGGCCTCCAACATCATCCCCCTCTCTGGAGTCATAGATAAACTTACTAAGCTGGGCGTAAATCCCTACGTCACTCAATGAGTTGCCAATTGGCTTACTGACTTAACCCAGACTGTAAAAGTAGCTGACTCCAAATCCAGCTCCAGCTCAAGACAAGTGACAAGTGGAGTACCTCAGGGTTCAGTCCTGGGGCCGCTCTTGTTTGGCATCTACTCCTCTGAAGTACAGGCCAACACTAAGAGACTCTGGCTAACAAAGTTCACAGATGACTGCAAACTGGGAGCAGTTATTGAATCCCCAAATGATGTGGATATTCTACAAAAGGGCCTTATAGAAACAGATGCTTGGTGCCAGAGCCATGGGCTCAAGCTTAATGCCAATGTATAGTTATCCCCTTTGGGAAAAACCATGTACCCATAAATTGCCACATAGGAGACAGTACACTAAACACCAAAAGTGTGATGAGAGACTTAGAGAGACAGGTGGACAGTGGTCTCACCTTCGATAACCACATTGCCGCAACAGTCAGGAAAGCCTTCTATGTGGCACACCTCATCACTAAGGGCTTTTCATCCAGAAAAAAAGGAGGTCTTTGTCCCACTGTACTCGTCCCTCATTAGACCCATTATAGGATACAACGCCCTGTTTGGTATGTACCTCATAAGACATCTGCAACAGCTGGAAAGGCTGCAGAAATACCTCACTAAAAGAGTCACATGCCTAAAGCAGATGCCCTATGCTGACCATCTAAGAAAACTCCAGCTGTACTGTGTCGCATGTCATCTACTCAGAGGCAGTCTGTGCTTAACATACATTCCATGTCAAACCCTTAGCTGTTGAACATTCTGCACTTAAAAAAATCCCAATCCCTCAGAGTCACACGCTCCAGGGATCTAAACCTTGCCATCACAATGATCAAAACATGCTGGAGGGATAGGTTCCTGACCCAGAGACTCCCCATACTCTGGAATAGACTGCCTATACATATCAAGCAGAACGCCTCTTGGTCCTCTTCCAAAGAAACCTTGATGATTGGATGGGAGATAGGAAATTCACCCCGGGGATCACGTTAGTCTCCCTGCTAGACGGGCCCAGGGAAGTAAATATTGTGGGAAGAAATATCCAGGGAATTGTTATGGCTAGGCTTGTATAAGACATAGGACCAATAGCCTAGTACCAACCTATGTTATATGAGTAATCACCCTTCATTTAAGATGCTGATAGAGATCTGGAATTACTGAAGGGTTCTAAGTAATATAACTGCTCTGGTTGCCGTTCCTTACTTTGCTGAAACAGTAACTTTTAATTTTCATATTCATGTATTTTATGCAATTTTGTGTTCTTACAAAGTGTGTAGTCACATTAGTTAGTTGAGCATTATTTTTATATTTGTATGTTTTAACTTCATGGTTGATGTCTTCCTGGTTGTATTAATTGTTTTTAGTTGAAAAAAAACACTGCGGCATTTAATAAATTGTTACTCTTTAGTACAAACCCAGCTTCTAATAAACTGTTACTTGTGTTTCTTTCAGTCCACCACCTTCCAAAAAAATGAAGGTTTTTGGATATAAAGAAGAACCGTTTGTGTTTTTGTCAGATGATGATCCAGTGTTTACACCCATCCAGTAAGGATCCTTTTTTTTTTTTTTTAAAAAAGATGTCTAATGCCCTTGATTTTAGTAAAGATTAATAAAGTATGCACATGCATTTTGTGGGGTGGGATGGAGGATATACAAGAGGTGTGCTTATTTTAGCAGCAAGCTTTGACCACTGGTTGAAATTGTAGTGTTATTGCTTTGAGGTGTGCATGTGATCAGATTCTTATTTTAAGTTAAGCCATTTTTCTTGAGTCTTTTCTTCCAAGATGCATTTTAGCCTTGCATTGATATTTTATTTTATTTAAAAAGGTTAATATTAACCACAATGGTCCACGTTCCATAACTGTGTAGATCTGATTTACTTTTGACCTCTGTGGTTTGCTCATGGCAGTGAAGTCTAGCAATATATTTGTAACCTGTGTATAAATTTAGATTCCACTTACCAAACAAAATGGATTATTGCTGATGTTCATCGTTACCCTGCTGCAGTCATCACACTTAGGTTATCTTGTCGTCAGGCGGTCCCGCAGTTGGCCTGAATTCCAAAGTCTTGGTTCATAGGTATATACTAGGCCATCTGCCCTAAGGCATTTATAAGCCTAGCCCAGAGTTTTTGTGGCTTACGCCACCCCTTATGTTAAAAAATACTGGGCTTCTCCCCCTGAAGACTATTCCTTTGGGGAAACCTTGCATACCATGAGGGAACATTTCCACTGGGAAGGTCAGGACTACTCCGACTCAAAGAAAAGGCTCCGAGAGTTTCTTTTACTCCCCCAGCACAGACCACTTGCTATCCCCCCAGTTTTAGACATTGTGGATGATGTTTTCTTAGAATCTAGTCTAAATCCAGATTCTGTGCCTCCTGCTCTAGCCAAACCAGATAGATACTATAGAGTGCCTGACTCACACAAATTCCTATACAAAAGCCCTGTTGCTGATCCAGAGACAATCTCCCAGGGTCCCAAAGGGGCTAAGGCTTCTATGGCTAAAAATCCTGTACCCTGTGAAAGGGACTCCAGAGCACTAGATAGGTGGGGGAAGAAGGTTTACACCTTAGCTACTCTAGCTATGAGAGCACTAAATTGTCAATTTCACATGCTTAAAGACCAGCAATTCCTAATGTCTCAAATAAAACAAAAGATGGGCACGCACCCTCAATCGTCTGAATTCAAGGAAATGCAGGATCTGTTGCATGCAGCTGAACAGGTGGGCAAACATACTTTACAATGTGGTTTTGATGCCTTGGAAGCTTCCTCTAGAGCAGCTGTTACTGGGTCTGTTATACGTAGGCATGCTTGGTTAAAGGAACAATCTCTGCCTGTTCATGTTAAAGCAAAGTTACTAGATGCACCCTTACAGCAGGATGTCTTATTTGGGGTTAAAGCAGAGGAGGTTTTAAAGAAAATGGAGGATAAGGCAAAATCTATGCAGATGGTCAAAGATTTCTTACAGGTACAGCCCCCGCGCTTCAGCAGAAATTGGCCAACAAAAGATTGGTCCTTTCCAGCTTCTGACAGACCACAGAGGGGTAAGTACAGGCGCCCAAGGGGCAGAGGACAAGCACAAATCCCTTACAAACCTCGCCAATGGGGCACTACAACACAGAAGGGAGGAGAAGACAGGTCCCAAACTACTAGAAGACAAACACAATGACTTAAACCTCAAACTGCCAAGCAAAACTCTCTTGGCAGCTCCCTTGGGAGGAAAATTAGCACTTTTTGCAGACAACTGGCGCATCGTCACAAAGGACAAATGGGTCCTAGACATTATCTCACAAGGATACAGATTCCATTTCCACACCTTTCCAAGGATAAAAGAAATGCCAAACCTGCCGCAAAATCAATGGGCAGAGGCACAAAAACAAATTACAGCTCTCATGGACATGAGAGCCATTCAACTGGTACCCACACAGGAGCAAGGCCAAGGATTTTACTCGACTCTTTCTAGTCCCCAGAAAGGACAATGCTTGGAGACCCATTCTGGACCTTTCATTTCTAAACACCTTCTTGCAAGTACCCAAATTCAAGATGCTAACACTACAGCAGCTTCTTCCCATGTTGGGCAAGAAAGCTTGGCTAGTAACGTTGGACCTCAAGGAGGCATACCTGCATGTCCCTATCAGACAAAATTGCAGAAGATACCTCTGTTTTATTGCAGGTTCAACCCATTACCAATTCTCTGCATTGCCCTTTGGCTTATCTACTGTGCCCAGGGTCTTCACAAAATGCCTGGCACCAGTAATTGCATACTGCAGACAAAGAGGAATTCAAATATACCCATACCTGGATGACTGCCTCATCCAAGCAGAAAGCAAGGACATTCTCTTACAACACCTGGCTTTTGTAAAACACCTTCTAAGTTGCCTAGGGTACACAGTAATCAAAACTAGTGCCCTCACAAAATATGACATTCCTGGGTGCCAGCTTGAATACAACGGCCCAGGTGGCTTATCTGACACCAGACAAACAACTACAATTAACTCAATACTTCAGAACAATGGCAACAAAGACCCAACTCCCTGCAAGAAAAATTCTGCAGGCCTTATGCTTCATGGCATCTTGCATACTACTAATACCATTTGCAAAACTGCATATGAGGAAATTACAATGGTACCTAAAAAGTGTATGGACTCAACACAGCCCCAACTTGGAAACAATGATACCTCTCATTCCTTGCCTTCATCAGGAGTTTCTATGGTGGTCACAGGCATGTCACCTCAACAAGGGTCAGCCTTTCACCTTACCCCCAGCCAGGCAAACTATGACAACAGATGCATCGGACTATGCCTGGGGGACACACATGGCAGGACGGTGCGTTCAAGGCATATGGACTGCAGATCAAAGGAGTCTGCACATCAATCAAAAAGAAATGCTAGCTGTACAGAATGCTCTGACAGCCTTCAAGGACCTCTTACATCCAGGACAGCTTATCATAAGGACAGACAACACCACAGTAATGTGGTACATAAATAAGCAAGGGGGTACACTCTCCTACCCTCTATGCAGGCAAGCAATGACCTTGTGGAACACAGCACTGGCTTACCAAGTTCAATTACAAGCTCAATTCCTGCGAGGAAAAAAGAACACATTGGCAGACGACCTAAGCAGAAACATCATGGATCCCCACGTGTGGAAATTGGATCCACAAGTATTTGCAATGATAACTCAAAAATGGGGGCACCCAGACATAGACCTGTTTGCCAGCCCCCAAAACTATCAGCTAACAAAATTTTGCACAAGGACTTTTCACCATCTAGCTTGGAAAGTGGACGCACTCTTATTCAGTTGGAAAATGCTGACAGTATATGCCTTCCCTCCATTACCCCTTCTCACAAAGGTGCTGCTGAAAGTCAGGCTGGAGAGACCCCGAATGATACTCATTGCCCCAGACTGGCCATGCCAGCACTGGTACCCACTATTAAGGAATATGGCCCAGGGCCCACCATGGATTTTACCACAAATTACTCATCTGATCACACAGCAAGACAGTCAGATTCTACACAGCCAGCTCAAAACCTTAAACTTGGCTGCATGGCAAATCACCTAAGCAACCAGCCAGCTCCTCTTTCACAAGTTGTTATGGATGTTATTCTGGAGGCCAGGAGGCCCAGCACCAGGAAAGCCTACTCAGACAAATAGAAAAGGTTTTGTGCCTGGAAACAAGCTAAAGGCCAAAATACCCTTCAGCCGGACATACCTCAGATTCTGCAATATTTAACTCATTCACTCCGGAGCAGCTCAGATAAAGCTGCCTGCTTAATTCCACCATAGGAACAACAGTGCAGCCTGAGCTCATTTTCAGAAAATTAATTTGTAATACCATACAGAAAACAAATGTTCGTAACTCTAACTGTAAGAGCTAGACTAAAAATGAAAACATGAAAGTTGTTCAGCAGACAATGACCTTTCCAACAGTGTACATGTTGATAGTGCATATCAAAGTCATTATTAAATATTTGGCAAGGAATGTTGATATTGTGCATATTTTTTTACCTTTTTAGAAAAGCAAAGCACAATATCTTGGTCAATGTACCGTACAGACCCATACAATTTGAATTTAATTTGTTAGTATGGATGTCAGCTTTAAAATGATACCTTAACCATTACTGTGTGATGCTCCTTTCTTGAGGTATTCACAGAAATATGAATAATATATTATTTCTCATAATTGATAAATAAACAAAGCCTAATATCTCATCACCTGTAACAGACAGAGCCTACATATCAGTGTAGAGGTTGTGCGACTGAATGTCAGCTTCAAAATGATGCATCATTTGTGTGATCACCATGCTCCCTTGCAAAGATATGGGCATAATAATAAGTAGTATTGTAAATGTATAATTTTCATAATTGTATAAGACTAAACAAACTGTGATATCTGTACATGTGTACAATGCACAGACACAGTTTTTTTACCATGTTGTAAGTAGTAATACTGTCTTCAAAATGAGGTATTATTTGGCACACTGACATGCTCCCTTGCAAAGTTATTTACCAAAATATGAAAAAAATCATAATTTCCATAACCTAAGTCCAAAACAAACTTTGATATCTGCACGAGTACAACATACTGGCACCATTCTTTTACCATGTTAGAGCTATCAGTACTGACTTTAAAATAAGGTATTACTTAGCACATTCAGATGCTCTCTTGCATAGTTATTTACCAAAACATGAAAAAAAAATCATAATTTCCATAACCTAAGTCTGAAACAAACTTTGATATCTGTACATGTGTAGAACATACAGGCACAATTCTTTTACCATGTTGGAACCAGCAATACTGTCTTCAAAATGAGGTATTACTTGGCACATTGACATGCTCCTTTACAAAGTTATTTACCAAACTATGAAAAAAATCATAATTTCCATAACCTGAGTCCTAACAAAACTGATGTATGTACATGTGTACAGCATTCAGAAGCAGTTGTTTTACCATGTAGACACATATGATTGTAAATATACACATTCTTGGTGTAGCCAACATACTGCTGAATGGGTACATGTAAAGAGAAAAAGCAAGGTAAGGACCGCCACTCCACTAATGAACCCAGGACAGGCATGGGACTTCAGTGGCAGGCAAGGCCATCTGATCTGTCCGATATTTGTGCTAGCTACCCACTCAGACAACTGATACCACTGCAGTCTCACAACCTCCTTCAGTGTCAGTAGTCTGCCTTACCTATGCCTTTTCTCTTTACATGTGTCCATTCAGCAATGGACCCAAAGGATGAAGGATGGAAGTAATGTAATATAGTGACTATCTGATACAGGGAATTACTACTTGATAACGATGTTCAGTTGCAGTAGTTCACAAAAATATGAAGCATATAACCACAAATGGGACTTTACTGTATATCAAACAAATTGTAAAAATGACAGAAAGAAAGTGGTGGGGATGGCTTGAAATGACTCCATGTAGACCAAAACCCAAATCTGGCTTGTGCATTCTTCAGTGTGATAACGACTTCTACTTATGTGAATAACATTGACAGCTGCTGAGAGTAATACCTGAAAAGTGATAATGACTCAGTGCTATATTTAAACTGCATTTATTGTTAATGTGATAATGACCTGCATTTCATTACTGCAAAGTTATGCATGCTCAGACACAGGTGATAACTGCTGCACATAACCTGTTGAGTATGCATTCATTACATTATCTTGAGCAGCTGTTATGTAACACAGAGGCCATTCAAAAAATTTTTTTTGTTTCAAAAAAGTACTGAAACCAAGAGCCTTATTAGTCCCAATTTGCTTTTCCTCAGGAAAAGAAAAAGAAAAAAGGTGAATAGTACAAAATTGCCAAAATTTTTCAACATAAACCTTGTTGGAGTATGCCAAATTTTCAAAAAATTTACCAAAAATTAATCTTGAATAGTCAAAAAAAAAAAACCCTTTTAGGAAGAAATATCCAGGGAATTGTTATGGCTAGGCTTGTATAAGACATAGGGCCAATAGCCTAGTACCAACCTATGTTATATGAGTAATCACCCTTCATTTAAGATGCTGATAGAGATCTGGAATTACTGAAGGGCTCTAAGTAATATAACTGCTCTGGTTGCCGTTCCTTACTTTGCTGAAACAGTAACTTTTAATTTTCATATTCATGTATTTTATGCAATTTTGTGTTCTTACAAAGTGTGTAGTCACATTAGTTAGTTGAGCATTATTTTTATACTTGTATGTTTTAACTTCATGGTTGATGTCTTCCTGGTTGTATTAATTGTTTTTAGTTGAAAAAAAACACTGCGGCATTTAATAAATTGTTACTCTTTAGTACAAATCCAGCTTCTAATAAACTGTTACTTGTGTTTCTTTCAGTCCACCACCTTCCAAAAAAATGAAGGTTTTTGGATATAAAGAAGAACCGTTTGTGTTTTTGTCAGATGATGATCCAGTGTTTACACCCATCCGGTAAGGATCCTTTTTTTTTTTTTTTTAAAAAGATGTCTAATGCCCTTGATTTTAGTAAAGATTAATAAAGTATACACATGCATTTTGTGGGGTGGGATGGAGGATATACAAGAGGTGTGCTTATTTTAGCAGCAAGCTTTGACCACTGGTTGAAATTGTAGTGTTATTGCTTTGAGGTGTGCATGTGATCAGATTCTTATTTTAAGTTAAGCCATTTTTCTTGAGTCTTTTCTTCCAAGATGCATTTTAGCCTTGCATTGATATTTTATTTTATTTAAAAAGGTTAATATTAACCACAATGGTCCACGTTCCATAACTGTGTAGATCTGATTTACTTTTGACCTCTGTGGTTTGCTCATGGCAGTGAAGTCTAGCAATATATTTGTAATCTGTGTATAAATTTAGATTCCACTTACCAAACAAAATGGATTATTGCTGATGTTCATCGTTACCCTGCTGCAGTCATCACACTTAGGTTATCTTGTCGTCAGGCGGTCCCGCAGTTGGCCTGAATTCCAAAGTCTTGGTTCATAGGTTCATAGGTTTATACTAGGCCATCTGCCCTAAGGCATTTATAAGCCTAGCCCAGAGTTTTTGTGGCTTACGCCACCCCTTATGTTAAAAAATACTGGGCTTCTCCCCCTGAAGACTATTCCTTTGGGGAAACCTTGCATACCATGAGGGAACATTTCCACTGGGAAGGTCAGGACTACTCCGACTCAAAGAAAAGGCTCCGAGAGTTTCTTTTACTCCCCCAGCACAGACCACTTGCTATCCCCCCAGTTTTAGACATTGTGGATGATGTTTTCTTAGAATCTAGTCTAATTCCAGATTCTGTGCCTCCTGCTCTAGCCAAACCAGATAGATACTATAGAGTGCCTGACTCTCACAAATTCCTATACAAAAGCCCTGTTGCTGATCCAGAGACAATCTCCCAGGGTCCCAAAGGGGCTAAGGCTTCTATGGCTAAAAATCCTGTACCCTCTGAAAGGGACTCCAGAGCACTAGATAGGTGGGGGAAGAAGGTTTACACCTCAGCTACTCTAGCTATGAGAGCACTAAATTGTCAATTTCACATGCTTAAAGACCAGCAATTCCTAATGTCTCAAATAAAACAAAAGATGGGCACGCACCCTCAATCGTCTGAATTCAAGGAAATGCAGGATCTGTTGCATGCAGCTGAACAGGTGGGCAAACATACTTTACAATGTGGTTTTGATGCCTTGGAAGCTTCCTCTAGAGCAGCTGTTACTGGGTCTGTTATACATAGGCATGCTTGGTTAAAGGAACAATCTCTGCCTGTTCATGTTAAAGCAAAGTTACTAGATGCACCCTTACAGCAGGATGTCTTATTTGGGGTTAAAGCAGAGGAGGTTTTAAAGAAAATGGAGGATAAGGCAAAATCTATGCAGACGGTCAAAGATTTCTTACAGGTACAGCCCCCGCGCTTCAGCAGAAATTGGCCAACAAAAGATTGGTCCTTTCCAGCTTCTGACAGACCACAGAGGGGTAAGTACAGGCGCCCAAGGGGCAGAGGACAAGCACAAATCCCTTACAAACCTCGCCAATGGGGCACTGCAACACAGAAGGGAGGAGAAGACAGGTCCCAAACTACTAGAAGACAAACACAATGACTTAAACCTCAAACTGCCAAGCAAAACTCTCTTGGCAGCTCCCTTGGGAGGAAAATTAGCACTTTTTGCAGACAACTGGCGCATCGTCACAAAGGACAAATGGGTCCTAGACATTATCTCACAAGGATACAGATTCCATTTCCACACCTTTCCAAGGATAAAAGGAATGCCAAACCTGCCGCAAAATCAATGGGCAGAGGCACAAAAACAAATTACAGCTCTCATGGACATGAGAGCCATTCAACTGGTACCCACACAGGAGCAAGGCCAAGGATTTTACTCGACTCTTTCTAGTCCCCAGAAAGGACAATGCTTGGAGACCCATTCTGGACCTTTCATTTCTAAACACCTTCTTGCAAGTACCCAAATTCACGATGCTAACACTACAGCAGCTTCTTCCCATGTTGGGCAAGAAAGCTTGGCTAGTAACGATGTTCTTCGTTTTCCATTGCTGCAGTCCTTACTATTGGGTATAGTCCGCATCCAGTCGGCCCGAATACCAGAGTATAAGGCTGACGACGGTCAGGGCGCATTAGACTGACGTCAGTACGTCAGGGTACTAATGCGCATGACCGGCGTCATATCCTCAGTCTTTTTTGCCGCGTGGTCCGATGCAGAAGCAGTTTTGCGAGTGCAGGTTGGCGTTCTGAAATATTTCCGAAACCGGAGTTTCAGACCGAATCAGAGTTGGCTAAGTACCCGTTGGGAACATTTTGGTTTTTCTTGCCTCAGTATTTAACGGATGTCAGAAAAGTGAATAACTGTATTTCTTGTGGGAAACAAATACCTCATAGGGATTACCATACATTGTGTATACCTTGTTTAGGGCCTGAGCACGGCGTTGTTGGTTGCGCTCTTGTGCTAGGTTTAACAAACGCACTATTAAGAGGAGGTTAGACTGTGCCAGATTAGTGTTTGGGAAGCGTTGCAATTATAAAATGCCGTCGGATGCTCCGGCGCCGCTTCAAAAGCGCAAGGACAAAACAGCGAAGCCTAGGGTTGATGAACCGGCAGTCCCGGACATGGTTCTTTAGGTGGCGCAGTGGAGCCAGAGGTTTTGCCAGGAGTTTCTATGGAGTCTCAGGCAGAAACTTTACTGTTACAGGATGTACCCTCTCAGGAGGCAGGCCAGGCTGAGGGGCTTCTCAGGTAACTATTCTTCCCTCTCTTCCCACAGTAGTTAGAGCCTCTCCTTCTGTTGCCAAAACTTCTTTCAGAGGTAGGCCAACTTCAGCTTCAGTGGGGCTTCTCCTAGCCTTCGGGTTCTGTACCTAAGAAACATATGCTTAAAATGGCAGAAGATTTGATTACTATGATTAGAGGTTCTATGGGCCCTCCTGATAAGAGGCCTAGAGTGGAACCAGAGTTTGACAGTTTTGAACAGGGTTCAGGGGCTTCTGAGTCTTCTGCGGAAGATTTGCAGGAGTATCCTCATTATTCTGATTCTGATGTGGATGATGCCACTCCTTGGCTTCTCCTCCTGAGGATTTTTCATTTTCAGAGACTCTGCATTCCATGAGGAGCACTTTAAATGGGAAGGCCAGGATTACTCTGATTCAGGAAGAGGCTTAGGGAATTCTTGTTTTACCCCAGCATAGGCCCTTAGCTATACCTCCTGTGTTGAATGTGGTGGAAGATGTTTTTGCAGAGGCTTCCCTGAACCCTGATTCTTTGCCTCCTGCTCCTGTTAAACCTGATAGGTACTATAGGGTGCCGAAGCTCATAAGTATTTGTTTAAGAGTCCTAGGGCGGACCCAGAAATTGTTTCTCAGGGGCCTAAAGGTGTTAAGGCCTCTGTGGTTAAAATCCTGTTCCCACTGACAAAGAGGCAAGGGCGTTAGATAGGTGGGGTAAGAAAGTGTATACTTCTTCCACTCTAGCCATGAGGCGTTGAATTGTCAGTTTCACATGCTGAAATATCAAAATTATCTCCTTTCACAATTGAAATCTAAGGTGGATGCTTTGGCGGAAGGTATTGATTGTAAAGACTTGCTGGATTTAGTTTATGTGTCTGAACAAGTGGGCAAGCATTCTTTGCAATGTGGTTTTGATGCTGTGCAGGCCTCCTCGAGGGTGGCTGCCACTAGTTCTGTTCTTCGCAGGCATGCCTGGTTGAGGATCAACATTTGGCTGAGCATGTTAAGACAAGGATTTTGGATGCTCCTTTACAGTCTGATGTGTTGTTTGGTTCACCTGTGGAAGCAGTTTTAAAGAAAATGGAGGACAAAGCTAAGTCTATGCAAACTGTTAAAGATTTTTTGCAGGTACAGCCACGAAGTTTAGTAGAAATTGGCCTGCTAAGGGGTGGACATATCCTGCTTATGATTCCCAGTCTAGGGGTAGGTCTAGGCGTGGTAGGGGCAGGGCTCAAGGTTCTTTTAGGCCTAGAACAGGGAGTTCACCTGCTCAGACTTCTGGTGAGGGCAGGGGTCAGTCCTTTCGTAAACAGACCCAATGACCTGCCTTTTCAGCTGCCAGTAGATTCTCGTCTGGCAGCTCCTTTGGAAGACTGTCTCTTTTCAAAGAAAATTGGGATTTAATTACTCAAGACAGATGGGTGTTGGACATCATTCAGCCAGTCCCTGTATCAGAAAGGGGCCTAGGATTTTATTCTCGCATGTTCCTAGTACCAAAGAAGGGCAACACGTGGGGACTGCTTTTGGATTTATCTCTCCTCAACACTTATCTGGACATTCCCAAGTTCAAGATGTTGGCGTTACAACAGCTTTTACCCCTGCTGGGCAAAGATCACTGGATGGTAACTTTAGATCTCAAGGAAGCTTACCTTCATGTGCCTATCAGGCTAAGTTACAGGAAGTATCTGCGGTTTCGAGCTGGAGATTCTCATTATCAGTTCTCTGCATTGCCCTTTGGCTTATCTACTGCGCCCAGAGTATTCACAAAGGTTCTGGCTCAGTGATAGCTTACTTCAGGCTACAAGGACTTCAAATCTATCCTTATTTAGTCGACTGCCTGATTCTGGCTCAAGAAAAGGAAGACCTTCTACAGCATCTGGAATATCTTATAGCAGTGCTAAGATGCCTAGGGTATTCTCTGAGAGAAATAAAGTCCAGTCTAGTACCCTCTCAAGACATGTGCTTTCTGGGTGTGAGACTGAATACAGCAGCCCAGATGGCCTTTTTAACCCAGGACAAACAAAAGAGTCTATCACTTTACTTCCATCAACTATCTCATCAGTCCGTGCTGACTGCAGAGACAGTCCTACAAGCATTAGGGTTCATGGCATCTTGTATTCTGGTGCTTCCCAATGCCAAACTGCATATGAGGAAGTTACAATGGTATCTCAAAATGTATGGACACAGCACTGCCAGGATTTAGACACTGTCATTCAAATAATACCTTGCCTTCAAAGAGAATTTTTGTGGTGGGCTCAGGAATGTCACCTAAACAAGGGACTCTCTGTGACCCGGCCAGAGGCGAGTCAGATTTTACCGACAGATGCCTCAGACATTGCTTGGGGAGCTCATCTAATTGGAAAGTGGATACAAGACAAGTGGCCTGCCAGACTACAGCATCTACATATCAACATGAAGGAGATGTTAGCAGTCCAGTTCGCATTGCTGGCTTTCAAGGAGTTACTTCTTCCAGGGCAGGTGTTGATTCTAACAGACAACACAACTGTCATGTGGTACTTCAACAAACAAGGTGGAACACATTCTTATCCTCTATGCAGGCAAGCAATGATTTTATGGGAGACTGCGCTACGCTTGCACCTAACTCTTCAGGCAAGGTTTCTGCCAGGAGCACAGAACTCCTTAGCAGATGTGTTAAGCAGACAAATCATGGATCCCCACAAGTGGAAACTGGATCTTCATGTATTTCAGAAATTGACAGTGTCTTGGGGAACTCCAGACATAGATCTGTTAAACTTCTCCACTAAACCACCAGCTGCCACAGTTTTGCACAAAGGGGTTTCATCACACAGCTTGGAAAGTGGATGCTCTGTCTTTCAGTTGGATAAACCTTCATGTGTATGCCTTTCCACCTCTGCCTCTTCTTCCAAAGGTACTATTAAAGGTCAGACAGGACAGGCCAAGGATGATTTTGATAGCTCCAGATTGGCCTCGGCAACACTGGTACCCTCTCCTACGGAGTCTGGTAAAGAAGCCTCCATGGCCTTAACCTTTGATTCCACATCTGTTATCCTAGCAGGACGGTCATCTGCTCAATGTCAAGCTTCACTCTCTTCATCTGACAGCCTGGCATATTCTGTGTTGAAACACAGCAGGTCTCAACTTCCTCAACAAGTTTTAAATGTGATTAGGGAAGCTAGAAGACCTAGTACAAGGAAAGTGTACGCAGCAAAATGGAAGAGATTTTTATTTTGGAGTAAAGCAAAGAATTTGGAGATTTCTGAGCCTAATTTGAGTATGGCTCTTCAATATCTTACTGAGTTACTGGACAAGGTCTGTCCTTCTCTTCCATTAAGATTCATGCTGCAGCAATCTCAGCTCACTATGATTGTGACCCACCATTGTTTTCGCATCCTTTGTTCAAGCAGTTTCTTAGAGGGCAAAAATATAAGACCCCACGTAGAGCTCCTACTCCTGCTTGGGATCTCAATTTTGTGTTGGAAAAACTTACTCTACAACCTTTTGAGCCTGCGGCTACTGCTGAATTGAAATATTTGTCATGGAAGACTGCTTTTTTGTTGGCTATTACTTCTGCAAGACGGGTGTCTGAGTTGCAGGCCCTTATGGCAGTCGAGCCCTTTTGATTTTCCATAAGGATAGGGTATCATTACGTACTAATCCTTCCTTTATGCCTAAGGTGGTTTCTAGTGTGGCTTTAAACCAAACTATTCATTTGCCTACCTTTTATGCAGACCCCCAAAATAAAGGGAAAAGATTTTGCATACTTTAGATGTACACAGGCAATTGCGTTATTACTAAGCAGGACTAAGGATTTTAGGCAGTCTCAGCAGTTGTTTGTTTCTTTTGCTTTGAGTTCGCAGGGCAAGCCTGTGTCAAAACAAACTATTTCTAGGTGGATTGGCTTTTGCATTGCATTTTGTTATTCCCATCATGGCAAGGAGGTTCCAGCTGGGATTAGGCCTCATTCCACTAGGGCTACTGCCACTTCAACAGCATTTCTTCGGGGGGTGGCAACTAAGGATATTTTGGAAGCAGCTACTTGGAGTTCAGTGCATACTTTCTCTAAGCATTATCACCTTCCTATCTACTCTAAGTCTAGGGCTGGTTTTGCCACAGCTGTTTTGCAAGGCATGTTGTCAGCTCCTGCTTCTTTATGATTTGCCAGCCTCCCTTACCTCTGCTTTGGGATTCTACCCAATAGTAAGGACTGCAGCAATGGAAAACGAAGAACATAGTACAGTTTTGTACCTACCATAAATGTAGATGTTAGGATTCCATTGCTGCAGTCAATTTACCTCCCTCCTTCCCTCTGTGTTTAGGGGTGGTTGTGTAGGTGAGTTTACCTGCTTATATTTTTGTATATATTGTTCATGTTTTGGTGCAGGTATTTTGGGCCTTGTCTTTTTAGGGTCTTCTGACATCTGGGGCAAGAAAAGACTGAGGATATGACGCCGGTCATGCGCATTAGTACCCTGACGTACTGACGTCAGTCTAATGCGCCCTGACCGACGTCAGCCTTATACTCTGGTATTCGGGCCGACTGGATGCGGACTATACCCAATAGTAAGGACTGCAGCAATGGAATCCTCGAACATCTACATTTATGGTAGGTACAAAACTGTACTTTGGACCTCAAGGAGGCATACCTGCATGTCCCTATCAGACAAAATTGCAGAAGATACCTCTGTTTTATTGCAGGTTCAACCCATTACCAATTCTCTGCATTGCCCTTTGGCTTATCTACTGTGCCCAGGGTCTTCACAAAATGCCTGGCACCAGTAATTGCATACTGCAGACAAAGAGGAATTCAAATATACCCATACCTGGATGACTGCCTCATCCAAGCAGAAAGCAAGGACATTCTCTTACAACACCTGGCTTTTGTAAAACACCTTCTAAGTTGCCTAGGGTACACAGTAAACTAAAAGAAATCAAAACTAGTGCCCTCACAAAATATGACATTCCTGGGTGCCAGCTTGAATACAACGGCCCAGGTGGCTTATCTGACACCAGACAAACAACTACAATTAACTCAATACTTCAGAACAATGGCAACAAAGACCCAACTCCCTGCAAGAAAAATTCTGCAGGCCTTATGCTTCATGGCATCTTGCATACTACTAATACCATTTGCAAAACTGCATATGAGGAAATTACAATGGTACCTAAAAAGTGTATGGACTCAACACAGCCCCAACTTGGAAACAATGATACCTCTCATTCCCTGCCTTCAACAGGAGTTTCTATGGTGGTCACAGGCATGTCACCTCAACAAGGGTCAGCCTTTCACCTTACCCCCAGCCAGGCAAACTATGACAACAGATGCATCGGACTATGCCTGGGGGACACACATGGCAGGACGGTGCGTTCAAGGCATATGGACTGCAGATCAAAGGAATCTGCACATCAATCAAAAAGAAATGCTAGCTGTACAGAATGCTCTGACAGCCTTCAAGGACCTCTTACATCCAGGACAGCTTATCATAAGGACAGACAACACCACAGTAATGTGGTACATAAATAAGCAAGGGGGTACACTCTCCTACCCTCTATGCAGGCAAGCAATGACCTTGTGGAACACAGCACTGGCTTACCAAGTTCAATTACAAGCTCAATTCCTGCCAGGAAAAAAGAACACATTGGCAGACGACCTAAGCAGAAACATCATGGATCCCCACGTGTGGAAATTGGATCCACAAGTATTTGCAATGATAACTCAAAAATGGGGGCACCCAGACATAGACCTGTTTGCCAGCCCCCAAAACTATCAGCTAACAAAATTTTGCACAAGGACTTTTCACCATCAAGCTTGGAAAGTGGACGCACTCTTATTCAGTTGGAAAATGCTGACAGTATATGCCTTCCCTCCATTACCCCTTCTCACAAAGGTGCTGCTGAAAGTCAGGCTGGAGAGACCCCGAATGATACTCATTGCCCCAGACTGGCCATGCCAGCACTGGTACCCACTATTAAGGAATATGGCCCAGGGCCCACCATGGATTTTACCACAAATTACTCATCTGATCACACAGCAAGACAGTCAGATTCTACACAGCCAGCTCAAAACCTTAAACTTAGCTGCATGGCAAATCACCTAAGCAACCAGCCAGCTCCTCTTTCACAAGTTGTTATGGATGTTATTCTGGAGGCCAGGAGGCCCAGCACCAGGAAAGCCTACTCAGACAAATAGAAAAGGTTTTGTGCCTGGAAACAAGCTAAAGGCCAAAATACCCTTCAGCCGGACATACCTCAGATTCTGCAATATTTAACTCATTCACTCCGGAGCAGCTCAGATAAAGCTGCCTGCTTAATTCCACCATAGGAACAACAGTGCAGCCTGAGCTCATTTTCAGAAAATTAATTTGTAATACCATACAGAAAACAAATGTTCATAACTCTTTAACTGTAAGAGCTAGACTAAAAATGAAAACATGAAAGTTGTTCAGCAGACAATGACCTTTACAACAGTGTACATGTTGATAGCGCATATCAAAGTCATTATTAAATATTTGGCAAGGAATGTTGATATTGTGCATATTTTTTTACCTTTTTAGAAAAGCAAAGCACAATATCTTGGTCAATGTACCGTACAGACCCATACAATTTGAATTTAATTTGTTAGTATGGATGTCAGCTTTAAAATGATACCTTAACCATTACTGTGTGATGCTCCTTTCTTGAGGTATTCACAGAAATATGAATAATATATTATTTCTCATAATTGATAAATAAACAAAGCCTAATATCTCATCACCTGTAACAGACAGAGCCTACATATCAGTGTAGAAGTTGTGCGACTGAATGTCAGCTTCAAAATGATGCATCATTTGTGTGATCACCATGCTCCCTTGCAAAGATATGGGCATAATAATAAGTAGTATTGTAAATGTATAATTTTCATAATTGTATAAGACTAAACAAACTGTGATATCTGTACATGTGTACAATGCACAGACACAGTTTTTTACCATGTTGTAAGTAGTAATACTGTCTTCAAAATGAGGTATTATTTGGCACACTGACATGCTCCCTTGCAAAGTTATTTACCAAAATATGAAAAAAAATCATAATTTCCATAACCTAAGTCCAAAACAAACTTTGATATCTGCACGAGTACAACATACTGGCACCATTATTTTACCATGTTGGAGCTATCAGTACTGACTTTAAAATAAGGTATTACTTAGCACATTCAGATGCTCTCTTGCATAGTTATTTACCAAAACATGAAAAAAAATCATAATTTCCATAACCTAAGTCTGAAACAAACTTTGATATCTATACATGTGTAGAACATACAGGCACAATTATTTTACCATGTTGGAACCAGCAATACTGTCTTCAAAATGAGGTATTACTTGGCACATTGACATGCTCCTTTACAAAGTTATTTACCAAAATATGAAAAAATCATAATTTCCATAACCTGAGTCCTAACAAAACTGATGTATGTACATGTGTACAGCATTCAGAAGCAGTTGTTTTACCATGTAGACACATATGATTGTAAATATACACATTCTTGGTGTAGCCAACATACTGCTGAATGGGTACATGTAAAGAGAAAAAGCAAGGTAAGGACCACCACTCCACTAATGAACCCAGGACAGGCATGGAACTTCAGTGGCAGGCAAGGCCATCTGATCTGTCCGATATTTGTGCTAGCTACCCACTCAGACAACTGATACCACTGCAGTCTCACAACCTCCTTCAGTGTCAGTAGTCTGCCTTACCTATGCCTTTTCTCTTTACATGTGTCCATTCAGCAATGGACCCAAAGGATGAAGGATGGAAGTAATGTAATATAGTGACTATCTGATACAGGAAATTACTACTTGATAACGATGTTCAGTTGCAGTAGTTCACAAAAATATGAAGCATATAACCACAAATGGGACTTTACTGTATATCAAACAAATTGTAAAAATGACAGAAAGAAAGTGGTGGGGATGGCTTGAAATTACTCCATGTAGACCAAAACCCAAATCTGGCTTGTGCATTCTTCAATGTGATAACGACTTCTACTTATGTGAATAACATTGACAGCTGCTGAGAGTAATACCTGAAAAGTGATAATGACTCAGTGCTATATTTAAACTGCATTTATTGTTAATGTGATAATGACCTGCATTTCATTACTACAAAGTTATGCATGCTCAGACACAGGTGATAACTGCTGCACATAACCTGTTGAGTATGCATTCATTACATTATCTTGAGCAGCTGTTATGTAACACAGACTTATTATCATCTTTTAGGAGAAGACCTGAGTAATTCAGTAAAAATAGTATAACACTTATTTATTACTGAGCCCTTCCTCTCATTTAAATTCCACACGTGACTGACAAAGCCAGGAAGTATGCCCAAAATATATGGTAGCTCCATACTGGTAGTAGTCTGTAAGTAATAACTTTTACCTCACTCAGGCAAATACTGAGTATAATTAGAAATTGAATAATACAAGGAGAAATGTCAAACTTATCCGGTTGATCCGTGTAAGAATTAGCCCAAAAAGTAGTAATTCATGTTATCTCACCTAACCATTCCTTTGGCTACAATGAGATGCAGAAGTAAAAAACACAGAAATATGGTCCCAAATGTCTGGTTGAGCAATGCCAACAATCACCAATAAAATACTAAGCCTCTCATACCACCCAGACATTATTCAGTACAAAGAAAGAGTAAATCAAAATATACATTCAGAATGTTTGGATATATTTATCAGCACTGTTCCTGTTATCTACCAGTCCAACATTTTAACATAATCCAAGACATTTTTAAAATATTAGTATTATTAACTTGAGATATTGATAGAATAAGATAACATGACCTACTAAACATTTTCTGATGTAAAATAAGTCTATAACTATAATTATTGTCCTTTAGGGCAGTTTCATAACCTGTTCTCCAGAAGTCATCAGTTTTATGAGGGATAAAGAAGGACAAAGCTACATTTTGCATGAGAACTATGTTACCAGGTGTTCACTTAAGCAGTCTGATCATGTATGCACAATCACTTCCCTGATGCACAAAGAAGTATTTCCCCAAGCAACCTCTTCATGAGTATGTCTAGGTGTACACATGCACCATCATGATACATTCTATCAAGCACCCCTTACAGTAAAATATTGAGGTATGCACAATCACCAAAATAAGACATTTCAACAAATGGCCCTTCATTAACATTTGCAATGCTAGTATGTGCAGCCAATTCCTCCAAGTGACCTGTTCAATAAAATGAAGCATGCACAACTGCCAGAATGAAATATTTGATCAAATGACCCTTCAATAACATTTACTGGTATGTACATGCACCAAAATGAAGCATTCCTTCTGAAAATAACTTGCTCAGCATGCAACAATTTCTAAACTCCCGCAGCAATTGGAGAGACCACATAGCTTCAAATCAAGCCTGATACTCATAAATCTTAAGGTGCCTACAATTCGCCAAACACTGCAAGAAAAACCCAAGCAAGTAGAGTTTTACCTGTGTAATACTTTAAATTCTTAGTGCAGAGGAAGGCTTACAATGGAGTATTGTTATATAAGCAGTTCATATGAAACTAGATAATTTATGCCAGTGGTCATGCCTAGTGTCTTCTTCCTCAAGGTCGTCGAATACATCATCCGCAATGTATCCTAAAAAATGAATTGTTAAATTTAATGCTTTAAAGCGCTGTTCGATTCTCGGCTGAAATGCAGGGAATGCCTTCTGTATGGAGTCTGCATGTCCTTCCCCACGGTTGGGTGGGTGTTCAAAAGACATGCATAAATGGGCATGCCTTTGTTGAAGGTTGGACATCGAGCTGGCACCTCAGCGTTTGTGAAAATCTACTGCCAATCATTAGCGGACCGGAGTTCTGCTGTGGCGACCCCTAACTGGAAAAAGCCGAAAGACAAACAACGACAACAACATCATCACAAGCATAGTTTTCAAACAGTAGCCATCATTAAGTTCCAGCATCATGACTGTCTTGCATCCACGTATACTGATGTAACTCAGCTTGTATACAAAGCTCCCCACAATCCAGTACAATATCAGCAATCCATCTACACGCTGTGGGAATAGAACCCATGGCCCTCTACATCAAAACAAATGTGTGCTACCTGCTGTGCTACTAACACTGCTCTAAACACACAATAGTGATACCATTTGCTAAGCAGAGGTAGAGAATTCAGGCTCTTGTTTCCTGTAGCTAAGGTACAGGGCTTGAGCCCAAGTAAATTACTAGCCACTTGCTAACCCTAACTAGAGCGTTTCACTGTCTCTCCCACACACACCTCAAACTTTTAATGTAAGAAACCAGGACAAAGTCTAAAAGAAATAGGAACAGATTATAAATAATTCTGTCATGAACTTAGAAAATTGCTAGAATAACAGGATTTGTGTTCGTATGCATTTTTCTAAAGGATATGAAGTCTAAACCTCAAATATCTGTCATTATTTAGCAACTTCAATCTTTTTATGAGGAAAAAACAAAAATATGAGGCAAAAATCTGGACATTTGGAAAAAACTTTGGCAGTTGAGGGGTATGCTACCTATCTCTAACAGAGAGACACACACACACACACACACACACACACACACACACACACACACACACACACACACACACACACACTTTAGTGTAACCAATCAGCCAGCAAATTTTGGGAAACTTAAGAAAATCAGAACTGCAAAGTGATAATCATTAACAAACACAGAAAGAACACAAACTCCACAGACATTGTGACTAGTAGTCAGGACTGAACCCACAACCCTGAAGCTTTGAGGCAGAGACTTTACCACTGTTATTGTACTTTAACTTAACTTAATACAACATTTATTCTAGTTTTTTTCTCTCTCATTGTATTTATGATGCAGACCATGGTCATGGCTAAAAATGGTCCCTTACATCAGTCGGTATAACTAATAAATACATTAATCAACATTGAATACCACAATGAACAAAGCTGGAGGAGTAAACTGTTACTCTCTAATGAATAAATTCTGTGACAGGGTTTTTAAATCATAAAACATTAACTCATCTATAGTACCATTCCATAACAGACAAATGTATTCTATAAAATGATTATAAAGTAAGATCTTATTCCTAAAGCTATTCATTTCACCATTAAGATAGTCCTGTTCCCATTGATTGAAACACCACCAAATTTATGTAGGTGTTAACCATTGGAAACCGCGTAACTATCCCAGAAACTGAAATAAACCATACTGATATAAAAATACATTATTTTGCAAAATTAAGTACAGCAGTTCACATATAGCATTAATAAATGCACATCCCAAATGACTATGATTACTTAGGAAACCCTAATTGCTTGCACCCCTTATCCATTAAGTATCACAGTAAACGGGGAATCAGTATTGTGACAAAAATTGGTTTTAAAAACTCATTCCCAAACTTCCATTCACAAAACTGAATTAAAAATCATCACTGCATCCTATATAAACAAATATAGTAGTAAAATGTACTTGGGTACAGGGAACATGGTTCGACTCACCTTCTTGATGAGACAATAGGTCTCACTGGTAGGTTCATAGCATTCATATGCATTTTTAGCAGACCATAAAACATGGGTATCATTGAATGTTCCACATGAAAAAAAAAACAATAAGAATGCATTTCTACTTTAAGGATTAACATTCATATAAAAATACTAGATTTTACATTTGCAGTAATGTATTTATCAAAACCAGTAATCTTGTAAAAGTTTGTGTCATCTATCTATTGCTCACTATAAAAGAATCCACTTTATTCATAAGAACCACCACTCCCAGTCCCTGTTTATTTGCATTTTATAAGTATATCAATTACTTTTCAAACTTATAAATGCACCCTGCTTAAAATTATCTACAATTTTACTCCTAGATATTGCATTAGATTCATATAAATGATTCACATGCTCTATTTTCAACTATAACTCCCTCAGCAAACCAATCTTTATTCAATGTACCACAAGCTTTCACATCTATGTGCACCTCTAAGCACTGGAATGTCGCACCACTAACAGCCTGCTCTCATCCTTACATTCAACAGCACCTTCTGACTCCCGCTTGCAAGAAGAACACAATAGTAGCAGACACAGCAACAAAACCCATCTAAAACAGCAACATACAAACTTGACCCAACAAATTTAGAGCCCATGATTAAAGAAGATTACCGCATTTTATTTGTTACAACAGACGCGACTGCGATAGAACCGGAAATGGCAATTTAATTTAAAAGTTAATATTGATTTATAAGCACCTTCACATTTTGCCTGCTGCCCACCTCCATCTTGCAGTGAAAATCAATCATTTACCTCCATATCCCCAGAAAACAAAGACAAATTATAAAATAAAAATCATTAACAGGGATTACTTTTTTCCACAAAGTGCTCACTTCGGACAGTCATCAAATGTGCCTTCTCTCAACTACAATTGAAAACGCTGTTGAAGACGCTGTCCAGGATAGTAGAAGTTGATCACCTAATGACAACCTGCTATCACAGCTCTGATGCAACTTGACATAACCATTATAAAAAAAGAATGTGAGTAAGTTGAAACAGAAAAATGTACAGCCAAATGTACCATTTTGGCTGTACATTTTTCAGATTTGATAAAAAGCAAAACATTTCTGTTATGTAAAATGAGTAGGTTTGTACCACAGCTCTAAAAAGGGGGAGGCGCGCTGTTCAGGGCAATTGCATTCGCATTGGAAATGCTTGCTGTACACCACAGAACATCAGAAGAAATCCGGTTGTGACAAGTAAGTCTTCCAACTCTCCATCTCCTGGCAGAAAGCTCATTTACTAGGCTGAAGGGCATCACCAAAGCTGCTACCATTACATGTGAGACGGCCATGGAGGCTACCAGATTATGGGTTATCTTGTAGAACATTTTTAGTCAGAGAAATGACCAGTAAGGTTTTATCACATTTACAGATATGTAATGTTAGCGAAGTGAGCAACATTTTCTAGACTAATGCTTATGCAGACGCAACCTTTATAGTGATACAGACACACACACTGTTCCTAATGCCAGATAAAGGATGGGTTTAGAGCAAGTTATCCCCGAGAACTATTTGCAACAAGTGCAGGACCGATACTGTAATACCATCCTGTTTAATTCTCAAATGTAGCTAGTGTGATACTTAAAATAACAGAAAATATCTTAGCAAACCACTTTTGCCGTTTTTTTTTTTAGGATGGTTCTACAGTGTTTGTGTGCCTTAGCTGCTTCCGTTTGGCTATAATCACAATAAATAAAATGGCTAAGTATGCCTCTCAGCTTTGGCAACATATTCTAGTTTCTAGTTCCAGCTTTATCTTGAAAAATAAACAGAAATAAAGAGAACACAGCACCGGGCAGTCCAGGGGCTTTATCAGTTGCTTTCAGTTTAGAGTGCTACTACAAGCGCAAGTGGCAGCTTGAAATGGAATAAACCGATTGGCTGCCGCCACTTGCACTGCATGGAGAATTGCCTTTTTGCGGTTACTTTTATTTATAACTGATTTTCTCCGAAAAGTCAAATATAAGCATGAGGTAGCTCCACACTAAAAAGTAAGTTGAGAAAGTACCTGAAAAAGTTCAGATATTTTTTCAACTTATTTTTTAACGGTGGAGCTACAATATGACTGTAAAGTTAGATGCGCTTGTGGAAGGGACTCGGGTGGAACTGCTTACAATTACTACCGTCTCACAGCGTGCTCGGATGTAAGCACAGAGGCGCTGTGAAACGGTACTCGGAGTTAATGAGTTAACTGAGATGTTACACAAAAGGCTTTCTTTTTTATCTATTAAAATCCACGCCTCAGCTATTTTAGCTCACTACAACACGGATCCTCCCTTATTTTCACATCCACTCCTAAGGCATTTTCTCAGAGGTGCCAAAAACATTAGGTGTCCCAGGAGAGCACCAACACCTACTTGGGACCTCAATTTTGTTCTGGAAAAACTTACACTACCTCCTTTTGAACCAGCTTTCGCAGCTGACTTAAAGTTTATATTATGGAAGACTGCCATGCTGCTAGCAATTACTTCAGCCAGAAGAGTCTCAGAGCTTCGGGCACTAATGGCAGTAGAGCCTTTCCTCATTTTTCATCAAGACAGAGTTTCTCTACGAACTTACCCCTCCTTTATGCCTAAGGTGGTATCCAGTGTGGCTCTAAATCAAACCATCCATTTACCCACCTTCTTTCCAAATCCACAGAACAAAGGAGAAAGACTCCTGCATTCCTTGGACATTCACAGGCAGCTACGTTACTACTTGGATAAAACTAAGGTTTTCAGAAAATCTGACAAGCTTTTTGTATCCTATGCTACAGCATCACAAGGAAAGGCTATCTCAAAACAGACCATTTCCAAATGGATAGGACATTGCATACGTTTTTGCTACACCCACCATGGAAAACCAGTTCCTGCTAGAATAAGGCCCCACTCTACCAGGGCAGCAGCTACATCTACAGCCTTCCTCAGGGGGGTGCCAACCAAGGATATTCTGGAAGCTGCAACTTGGAGTTCAGTATACACCTTCACCAAACATTAGCACTTACCACTTTACTCTAAGACTAGAGCTGGCTTTGCCACTGCAGTTTTGCAGGGCCTTCTAGCCTCCTCTAACCCTGTTTGACTCCACCTCCCATCCTTAGCTTTGGATTCTACCCAAGTGTGATGACTGCAGCAGGGTAACACGATGAACATAGTACAGTTTTGTACCTACCATAAATGTAGATGTTCGAGTGTATACCCTGCTGCAGTCCAGGTTACCCTCCCTCCATTCCCTCTGACCTAACTAAAACCTTTCAATACCTTAAAATCTGTTACAACCTTTGTGGTGTATTTACTTATAGCTGGAGGGATATTTTGTTTGTGCTAAACTTTTTATTATTGGTACTATCTACTGACCACCTTTTGGTGGGAGGGGGGGGCACCTGACATCTGGGGCAAGAAAAACTGAAGAAAATGGTGTCGGATGCCTCTTATATACCCCCTGGTGCACTGACGTCAGGGAAGAAGTGACAGCAACTGACGCCGGACCAAGACTTTGGAATTCAGGCCGACTGCGGGACCGCCTGATGACAGGATAACCCAAGTGTGATGACTGCAGCAGGGTATACACTCTAACATCTACATTTATGGTAGGTATAAATCTGTACTTTTTACAGCTTGTATTTTTATCTCAATCTGAGCTCTCAGGAACATTCAACCTACTCCATCTCAGACCTGGAAGCTCTCCCTTGCACTGACCTTGCGTAGGTGATCACCTGTTGTTATCTCAACTGTTTACCTGTTATTACTACTGTATTTGCTTATTTGTAGCCTGCACACACGCCGAGCCCCACCACTCGTCCTTTCTCACCACTTTTACTACTTGTAACATATACCTCTCTTTTCCATTAGTTTAAACACCTCCCCTGCTGTAATAAAGCACCTGGTTTTGTCACTGGGTGGCAGCATTTACCTAAGGGTTGACTACAGTTATAGCTTTGCAAATCTCCCATAGCTGTTCCTATACTTGGGGTTTCCTAACCTTCCTACCCAGCTGGGTGCTTCTAGAAGCCACTGTTAGCTGCTCACTCACGCATTTACTCCTTACCTTCTGGTATAGTCCTCTCCTCTTCAGACAACAATAATAGCCGTCCTTTTAGGCTGTAACTGTGAACACACCGTAGCTCAATAAAGCCTGTTCTTAAGTAATACAGCATTGTAACAGCAGTATACTGTAGAAGTTTCTGTACTTTAGACCTGGTCCCCCTCAGGACTTGCATTCCCCCCCAGCCTGCCTAATTTATTTTTGTCATCTTATCCTGCTCCTGGTCAAGCTAACCCTGCTTCGTTCACCCGTGTTACGCTCGGGCTCAACCTGCACCCCTACCCTACCCCCATTCCCACCCACTCCCACTTTCATTGCACTTATTCTCTCTCCACCCCACCCCTACTGCACCCTGGCCAATCACTTCACCATCCCAGTTGCCCCTCCTCCCCAATCAGCCACTACCCCTCCTACTCTACAACCCCTCCCCTCCTTGTACACTACACCACCTGCACTCTGTCCCTCCAAATCCAGTCTACACCACTTATCTACCCACTGTTCCCCAACCTTTTCTATCCAGCAAAAAAAAACACCATTCACTGTTTTCTTTCATCTAGCTTTCCAGTCAATATGACCCCTCATTATCTTACTATTCCCCTTCTCCACCTCATAGCTCATTCTACCTGATACCACACATCACTTCAGTACCCTACTCCTGCACCTACTCTCTCTTACTGTCACTTCTCACATAATAACCATTATACACTGTAAATCTCTCCCAACCTATTTCCTATACTTCCCTCTAACCTCTTTACAATCAAACGTTCCTAACATCTCGTTCCAACTGCAGTAAGTCACGTACTATTCCTAATGCAGACCTTCTCCCCCTCTTACTCTATTTCTGTGACACCCTTCTGTTAGCTGGAGATATCCATCCCAGCCCTGGCCCAATCACCTCTACTCCTAACCTACATTCTCCCAGCTCCTCACCCACACACTTTCTTCCCCAATTCATAGTCACCGACCTACATTCCTAACAGTTTTCTCCCTGAACATCCAAAGCAAGATCAACAAAACTACAGAACTTCATTCTTCTCTCCGCCATAACTCCCCCCCCCCATATCCTAACCCTCTCAGAAACCTGGTTAAAGCCTCACATCACTAACTCCAACATCTTACCCCCAGGCTACAGTATCTGTCGAGCTGACAGAACAAACAAAAGGGATGGAGGTGTTGCCATCCTGTACTCCGACCAACTTAATCTCTCTCAACTCTCTACCCCTTACCTACCTTTGTCCCTGCAGAAATACTAATTAACTGCCACCTCACCCTCCCCATAAAAAATTGCCATCATAACAGCATCCCTAATGTAGAAAATATTCTATCTTGGTTCACCCTAAACATTCCTTATGAAACCATTATACTCGGTGACATTAATATTGATTGGCCTTCTCTCTCTTCCACTTTCTCTACCCATGCCATCAATCTGCATGGCTTCCAACAATTAATATCTTCCCCTACCAGAACTAATACTAACTCTACTTCTGGCTCCTTCCTTCTCTGGATCCTTATTACTGATCCTTGTGCCTGTCACAATGCTGGCATCCTTCCCAACTCCTTGAGCGACCACTCTCCTACCTATAGCCATAGATGCTCTTAACAGACACCTAAACAGACCTCTACAGAGAACATTGCAACCTGACTCAATTTGACCGAGATAAAGTCAACTCCACTCTGGCCAAAATAAACTTGGACCTTCCTTTCTATCCTCTCCCTTAATGATGCTGTCACTGCATTCAACAAGATATTCCTAGATATCCTGAACAACATGGTCCCCTCCAGAAAAGTGTGGGTTAAATCCAACTGTGCTCCCTGGCTCACTAAGGAAATATGCTGTACCATGCAGCAGAGAGATATTGTTTGGAAAACCTGGGCAAAAAATAAAACTCCAGCCCTGCTCCATTCTTACAAAGAACTTAGAAACACATGTGAAAAACTTATCAAAGATAAAAAAATCATTTTATGCTTCCAAACACTGCAGCCCACACACAGACTCCAAAAAATGTTGGTCCACTGTCAACGCATTCTCCACCTTATCACAATGCTGACATACTTCCTAACTCCTTGAGTGACCATTCTCCTACCTATATCCATAGATACTCTTAACAGACACCCAAACAGCACCTCTACAGAGAACATCGTAACCTGACTCAATTTGACCCAGACTCTTTCCCTCACAATACTCCCACAGAAAATGCTACTCTGTTAAATCAGTATTTCTTAGACACTTTTCAGAAACTAACACAACACTGTCCCACCCCCTCTTCTCTGCCCCTTCTTCACAGTCCATCTTCCTCTAATACTTTCTCCTTTCATCTGGTTCCCACTTTCTTTATCAAATCCCTATTGAACAAACTCAAACCCTGCTCCTCGTCTGTTGGCAATCTACCCCCTCTTTCTCAAAATTACTGCCAGCTCTATTGCCTACCGTATTTTTATCCTTATAAATTGCTCTATTACCGAGGCTGTCTGCCCCAACATATGAAGTCCTTTTACACAATTCCCACTCCACAAGGGAGGTAACTCCACTAACCCCTCCAACTGTCATCCCATAGTTATACTTTCCCCACTGTCCAAGATACGTGAGAAATGCATTCACTCACAGCTACTCAAATACATGCTTGAAAATAATTTCCTAGCTCCCTCTCAACATGGTTTTAGACCACACCACAGCACCTTTGCTACACTTCTCTCATTCACTCAAACAGTGGCAGAAGCCCGTGACAACCTTCTTCTCTCCTGTCTATTTCTCAATCTTTCCAGAGCCTTCGATACAGTCTCCCACTCTAAACTGTTAACTAAGCTTTCAGACCTTCACCTCTCCCCACTCTCCATATCCTGGTTCTCTAGTTATTTATCAAACAGACTTCAATCTATGTAACTGCAAACAAACCTCACTTTCGATACAGGAACCAACTGTGAAAAAGTAGTAAGTATCAAAAAAACAGCAAAAGTTCCAAGCACGGCTTAGCTCAAAATATTTAATGAATACAGAAGGTATATTTTCTATACTTGGCAAACTGCTTTCTCTCCTTTTCTGCCCATTAACATAGGTGTTCCCCAAGGCAGTGTCCTGGGTCCCCTCTTGTTCAGCATTTTTACCAGTAACTTGCACTCCAGTACTAACCCCTCAACCCTCCTACAATATACTGATGACTGCACTCTCATAACCACAGCCAACACCATCCCTGAACTCCTTTCACGTATCCAAAATACTTTCACCTCCATAGAGACCTGACTCACTAACAATCAACTAATATTAACCCCCCAAAAAAGTAAACTCTTGTTATTCCTTCCAAAAAACCCTGCACCACATAAATCCTGCTCTTCCTCCATTACCTCCCTCAACAACACCATCATCAAACCTGATCCACATACCAAATTACTTGGTATTACCATCGATGACTAAAATTCTACATACATGTCAATTTGTGCATTAAAAAAATCACCAAAAACTTGGCCTTCGGTACCATAATCACAAATTTCTTTGCAACTCCTCAAAACCCACCTTAGCCTTATATCTCCTCTTACCCAGTCTACTGTATGCTGCCCCTGTACTCACAAACCTTTAGTCTTCTCAGCAAACTAGAACAAACCTATAATAAAATACCTACATTTGCTACTAATCTCTCCTATCTGCCCTGCCCTTAAATCCTTACAATGGCCTGAATTTCCCAAATCAGTTACTCCTTCCACAACTGCTTATAATACACTTAGTCCTTTACAGCTCTACATCCTGTCCCAGTATCGCTAATATCGTTATAAACCCCTGACGTCAACTCCGCTCATCAGATAATCATCTGCTGGACATATACAAACTAAAACACTGGAAGGTCATTATATAAATATTCAGTTGCTCACTCTTGGAACTCCCTTCCTGAAAATAAAAGTGTCATCTCCCATAAATCACAATTCAAACTGGCACTCAAGCACTACCTACAGAACACCTGGTCCTGCCCCTGCCTAGCTCCTACCTGAATTCTTACAACCTCTTCCTTATACCCACAATGTTCTCTCTTTCTTTTCTTACCCCTCTTCGTTGGAAAACTCCTCCAGCTCTCTGTGTGTAAATAACTACTTTGTTTAACCCTAGCTTCCTCCCCCAGCCCCCTCTATGTGTACATAGCTCCTGTGTTTTCCCCTAGTTTCCTCACAGTCATGTGTATACTGTACATTATTTTTATTTAATTTTTTGAACAAAACATTTTTATTGTGATATTACTCTATTGCTATATTAACTCTTTTGAGATGTAATTTTCCTGATGTTCTTCATGTTTCTCTGTTGCAGTCATCACATTTGGGTTATCTGCCTGCAGGTAGCCCTCAGTCAACCTGAATACCAGAGTCTTGGGATTTCTGCGTAGGAGCTGTCGCTTCTTCCATGACATCAGGTCATCAGGGGTATAAAACATGCACCCATCGTCAGGGGTATAAAACATGCACCCGTCGTCATTACACCAGTCTTTCTTGCCATGCGGTGCCCAAAGCAGAAGCAGTTCACAAGTACCGGTCGGCTGCCTCCTGAAATTTTCGTTTTTCAAGTTTCAGACCTGAAGTCTTCTAAAAGATAGGTAACCCCGTTGGGGATCTTTTTTCTTGCTCTAACCGATGTCAGAAAAAAATAATAATTGTCTTACCTGTGGAAAGCAAATACCTTACAGAGATTTTCATTCTTACTGCGTCACCTGTTTAGGCCCAGACCATGATATCCCTCGCTGTCGGTTTTGTGCCTTGTTCAATGCTCAAACCATTCGTCATCGGGCAATTTTTGTAGCTAAATTCTTTCACTCTCGATCTCCATACTCTGAAATGGCTTCAATAAGCCATCCGACTACCGATCTTCTGAAAAAAACGCAAGGATAAAACAAGACAGACCGCAGAGGCCCAAAACTGCCGACGATACCGTTAAGCTAGTCGCCAGTCCACTGGTACTCTGGTGCTTTCGCAGCCCCTGATACCAACTTCTACAGATTCACAGGCCTGTACTGAGACCCATTTGGAGTCTGGTATGCCACGAGATGTTGCTTCAACTATGGAACCTGTGGATGTCTCTACCTTGGATGGGTCCAGAGCCATTGTGCAGGCACTGGCTTTTGAGGGTGTATTCAGGCCTTCCGATTTACATATTAAACCGACTTCATTTCAAACCAAAAATACAGAATTTCTCAGGCCTAAAGTTCGCACTATGTTTAGGTAACAGACGACCAAAGAGCATTCTCAGGCCCACATGCCACAAAAACAAATGCTTAGAATTGCTGAAGACCTCATTATCTTAATTAGGGGAAGTCAGCCTTCCTCCTCAAAGAGACCAAGAACTGATTTTCCTTCTGATCAGGAATCTGATAACTCTGATCCTTCTGACTACCAGGACATACCCTTATCTACCTATGAGGATTCTGATGTAGAGGATTCTATTTTCTGTGCTTCCTCTCCAGAATATTTTTCTTTTGGTGAAACCCTGCATACCCTTAGAGAGCATTTCCGCTGGGAGAGCCAGGACTACTCTCAGTCCAAAAAGGGACTCGGGGAATTTTAAAATTTGCCTCAGCACAGGCCTTTAGCTATCCCTCCTGTTCTGGAAATTGTAGATGTCTTCTTGGAATCCAGCCTTACCCCTGATACTTTGCCTCCAGCTCCCAGGAAACCTCCAGGTACTATAGAGTATCTGACTCTCTCAAATTCCTTTTTAAGAATCTTACTGCGGATCCAGAGACCATTTCCCAGGGACCTAAAGGCATTAAGGCTACAGCTGCCAAAAATCCTACCCCTTCGGACAGGGATTCTAGGACTTTAGACAGATGGTGTAAGAAGGTATATGTGCTAATTAAATTTGGGTCATAGTCAGGGCTTAAACCCTGTTTGCACCAAAATCAGCTGAGTCACAGGCTTAGTTCTGTTGAACTACTAAGATTTGAACATCTTGGAAGGGTTGTTGTGTGGCAGAATGCATGTAAGTGTGTTCATGTTCTGTGCATTTGGAGAGGCTAGTAAGGCTACGCTGTGACTCTGTGAGTTGCACTTGTGTTGTAAATTGTGCTATAGTGTAAGTGTTTCTGTTGCTTAAGACTTTTTTTTCACTTTAACATTTACTCTGGAGTCAGAGGCAGGCTGTTAGCTGAAGCCTTCTTTTCTGTATTTTAACTTTTCATGAAACAAATATATAAAGTTTTTTTTTAATGTTAACTAACTTTAAATGCAAGATCAACTTTAAAAAAAATGCTGTTTGCTTGTCTGTCAGCATAAATGTGTTTATTAAAGATAACTGGTTTCAATAGTCTAGAGACCCTTTTCAGATATCGAGTCATAATACACAGTGATATGCACACAGTTTGTATGTACAATAATTTATGCAGAACGTAGACAACACTTTTCTTGTTTTTTTACTAAGTGAATGGAAAACAGCTACAGTCATTTCCCTGCATAAGAGAGGTCCTTCTACAGGCCCAGGCACTTACATACCCATAAGTCTGACCACCTCATATGCAAAGCCATGGAAAGACTTATGGAATTTAATCAGTCAGGACATAGGGAGCGAAACTCGTCAGAAAAGGCTAATAGATTTGTGATTATGGGTAAATTTCAGTAACTGGCTAGTAAGTGCACTGCCTGGATGCCAGGAATAAAGAAATACAGAATGCCTTGAAAAAATCAGCTATAAAAACTGAGGAAGAAACACTGTCTGGAGAAAGTTCTGCAGCTGTTTAGCAAAAAGCAAGGCAACCTTTAGACATGACTTCTAGTAATCTACAGAAAGATACAAGACAACTACATTCATACCTGGTTAAACTAAACAAAACACTGATGGAGTATATCAACACAAACAGCAAAAGGCTGGAAAAATGGAAGAAGCTTTAAACAGATATTCAGATGAGATGTTAAAGCTGCAAAAATCAGAGGTCGAAATAAAGAAAAGATTGTCTGAATATGAGACTGCTTAGGAAGAGATGTTTCAGAAAATAATAGAATTAGAGAACAGAGTGCATAGGGAAGACCTGAGATTTGCAGCTATACCAGAGAAGCTAGAAGGAACAGACTGCATTAATTTTATGAAAGCACTAATAAGCAACTGGACTGGTATTCCACAGCGGGAGGAGTTAGTTAAAAGGGCACATTGTGTGCGTGCTTCAAACCTGGCTATAAGAAAGCAGCGTAGACCTTTAATAGTAAAGATGCAGTCTGACCAGCAGGAGGAATTGATTCTATGAAAACTGTGGCAGAAGGGCAAAGTACTAAAAGTGGGAGACAGCAGAGTGTTTGCGGAGAATGACTATTCATTGTACACCGTACAGAAGAGGACCAAATTTATTTCACTATTCAGGGAATGTCGAGATGCAAGTGTGAGATTGAAACTGCATTACCCAGCTGTCTTCAAAGCATTCTTCCTTGGAGGGACAAAATCATTTTTTGATGAAGTACATACAAAGGGGGAAATATGAAGTTTTTCAAACAAAAAGTAAGCTGTGAAGCAGAAGGAGATTCTTATTCTTGTTCTTCTGGCAATAAAGACCATAGTACCTGTGAAGCCTTTTCAAAATTTTCAATTGAAAATGTTGGAGAGAAAGGGAGCACGAGAGTTGACTAGAATAATTGAGAGTACGTTGGAAATGAAGCAGAGACGGGATTTATGAGATGAACAGTAATAAAACCAGTAGCTTAATACTGGATTATAATGCAATATTTATATGTATGATGTATAACAGAACAAGAAAATCTAGAAATATTAGACTTTTACAAAATTTGTTGAACTTGTGGGAGACTCTAAAAGCATATGACTTACTTCATCCCATTAATGTTCAGAAAAATGCTTTGGAGAGTGGAAGAGGAGGGAGAAAGTTAACTGTAAGTAAATATTTTTACTTAAATAGTACCAATTTTGTGGCATGTGGTTTTCTTGACATGTTGTAATGTATTTCTTTTTCAGTTAAGTGTAGTTAGTGGTAATTGTAAACAGGTGCTGCTGTTTTTAATTTTCTTTCTCCCTTCTCTCTGTCTTTTCTTGTTCAGTTTAAGAACTGTAGGCATTGTAGTCTATAAAAAAGGCCTGGCTAAAAAGCACAAAAGATTGTTGTGCTTTTTCTCATTCTTTCATGGGGAAGTGACTGGATTAAAGACCTTAGTTTGATTTAGTAACCAACTTTAATTTGAGAGTAAGTAAATGAAAAAGAGCATTAAATATTAGACTTTTTTCTAGCAAATGCACATGTGCTCAGTAACGGTTCTGCAGCTGGTCTTTGTGTTTCCATGGAGACAGTCTGATAAAGAGAAACTGGCTGCGTGTTTCTCATGTCTCCATGGAGACAATCTGATAGAGAAACTGGCTGCAGTCTGGTGGAGAGTGGCTGAGAACAAAAAAAAAAAAGAAAAGAGAAATTGGTTAGGAGACGTTCTCTGAAAGCATTCAGAGGTTTTCTGAAAGTAGATAATGTTCTCTGAAGTCATTCAGGGGTTTTCCCAAGGTAGTTGATCTCTGAATACATTCAGGGTTTTTTACAGCTAGGAGAGCTATAAAGATGAGACAAAACCAATTGACACTTGGTAGACACACAGGCTGCACCATGCATCTTAGCATGGATGATCTTTCTTTTGGGTTAACTCAAGTCTGTGTGTAAGCCTCAGCCACATTTGCTTTGAGAGCACTTAATTGTGTATCAGATTTGACTAAACTCCATTGCAATTTGGTGTCTAATGTGTTGAGGAATGTTAAAACGCAGCAGTCTCTGGAGATTCAAAATATGCTGTTGAGTCATTTGTCTACTCTGATGTTGATTGCCAGTGCCTCTGTGAGGCTTCTTTCCAATGTACTGTCCTGAGTAGCTGGCTATTGCATTGCCATGCGTTGCCACTCTTTGCAGATTGCTGCAAGGCATCCTTTATTAACACCTCATTTGATGGCTCTTCTTTGTTTGGTCTGAAAATTAAAGATCTTCTAACTAGGAGCGAGCAAGAAGAGAAGACCATGTCTGCCATTGGAGTGCATTTCACTACCCCTCAGTGAACCTTTTTGATGAATCAGGAGGAGGCCACACATCACTTTATTATCGAGTCACACTAGTCTTCTCAGGACAGTCCATCAGTGGGTTCCTCTAAAGGCCAGAGGTGGACCATAATGGATACTGCTCTTGAGGCAGAGCCAGTCTGCAGAATCAGGGCTTCCATGGAGCCTTCTCCAGCAGGCCCTTTTAGCATCCCTGAAGGGTTGCCCAACTGTCCTGCTCTGGAGACACTCTGCAGTCGCTTGCATGCTCATGCAGAAGCTTGGGAGGCCATCACCTCAGATGTGCAGGTGTTGATACAGCCTCTGGATGTAAGTCTTGACACCTTTTTAGATATTCTAAGGTTCTGTTACAAATGTCTCCCAGACATTTTACCCCATCAGAGACTGCAGGCAGTGTCACAGGTTCAGACGCTACTGGCAAATTGGGTCATTCAAGAGGTCCCACCAGACCAATGAGGATCAGAGTTCTACCCAAGGTTCTTTTCAGTACTGAAGAAGAATAAGTACCTCAGGCCTGTATTCGCTTTAAGCAAATTGAATCCCTTCATGAAACAGACCAAATTCCAGATGCTCACTGTGCAGTCCATTTTACCTCTGCTGGGGGAAGAAACATTAGATGTTCTCAATAGAACTCCTATCAAGATGAGAGATGCTCCAGGAGGTTTCTGCACTTTAAGCTGAGAGCTAATCATGGTCAATTCAGGGCCTGCTATTCAGTCTAACCACCACCCCCTGGGTTTTCACCAAGTGCATGGCAGTGGTCACAGTATGGCTCTGGCTGCAGGGTTTCCACATCTTCCCTTACTTGGATGATTGGCTACTCACTTCCCCCACAAGTGGGTCACTTGGCATGATCAGGGACATCTTACTGCATTTATGCAGCTGCTTAGGAATCAGTCAGTTACCAAAGTCGAGTCTGCAACCTGTTTAGACATTAGATGTCATAGGTTGCCACTTAGATACTCTCAATTTGCCAGGCTTCTGAGCTCTAGAGTGATCACCCTTCGATCTCAGTGTCAGTTCTTGTGCTTTCTAAGCCTCCAGCTCATGCGATGTTACAACTCCTAAGCCACATGGCAGCTTCAATAGGGTTTGTTCCTCTAGCCAGGTATTATATGAGGGCTCTGCAATGCACCCTGACAGTACAGTGGTCATTCTTGACTTACCCAGTGGACTTTCTGGTAATATTTGCAAAAGTATGTTAGAATCAGATTCAATGGTGGTAGCCTAGTGACCAACAGGAGACTTTGTCCTTCCCCTGACCGTGGATACCTCCCTTCTTGGGTGGGAGGTAATGGCATTTCGAAGGGAGGATGGTTCAAGGGTCCTGGTCTTCTGTAGAGGATGACATCCACCACATAAGTGTTCTGGAGATGAGGCCTAGCCTCCTCTTGTTCCACGTCTTTCAGAATGCCATTACCAACAGTGTGATTTCAGTACATACGGGGACAGTATGTCATCTGTCTGATATCACAGCAAGCATGGGGAGACATGTTCTTATCCTCTTTGACGAGTGGCCGTGAGGTTTTGGCAGTGAACAGTTTCATTTCAGTTGCTTTTGTTGCAACACACATTCTAGGGGAAGTCCAACATTCTGGTTGACAGTCTGAGCATAAACATTATGCTCTATCATGAGTAGTCTCAGCATTAGAGAGTAGAAGCTCGGCTCTTAGGCACTGAGCACTCCATATTGTGAACTCTTTTCCTGTCCATCTAACACCAGCTCTTACACTTAGTCCCTCCTTAGGGACAGTCATCCAGAGATACTCTGCTATATGCTTGGCCCCCAGGACTCCTGTACACTTATCCCTTGGTTCATCTGATTGTGAAGTTTCTCCAGAAGGCAGCCCACTGCAGAGCAACAGTGATTCTCATAACACCCTTCTGGCCTCTTCAGGTATGGTTCCCCTTCCTACAGTCTTTTGCCCAGGACAACCGCCTGGGGTTCTAGATCACACTCCAGATCTCATTTCTCATCCAGCAGGTTTGGATCTTCCCACTCTACAGTCGCACAAGTGAACCATGTGGTTCAACTAGGAAGGTTTATTCCAGTAAATGGAGACTTTTGCCCTGTGGGTAGAATCTCAAGGGTTTGATACCTTTTCTACTCCTTTAGAATCCTTTCTAGATTTTCTTGCTGAGTTGTTTCATTCAGGCTCTAGTTTTTCTAAGATTAAGGTGCAGTTAGCAGCTGTTTGCAACTTTCATGTCGGCAGGGATAATGTTCCTCTGGCAGTTCTCACGATTTCCAAGGCTTTCCTCAAAGGTGTCTTTTTGTGGCATCACCCAGTTTGGGATCCAGTCCCTTCCTGCAGTTTACCTTTTGTGTTGCAAGTCCTTGCAATCCTCTTGCAGTCCCTCCCTTTGAACTTTCTGCTACTTCAGACTTGAAGTTATTGCCTTAGAAGACCTTATTTTTGGTGGTTGTTAATTCGACAAAGGGGGTTTCAGAGTTACAAGCTCTTGATACCTCTCTTTCTTATTTGTTTTTTCACAAAGATAGGGTTTCTCTCTATATGAATCCTTTTTTTTTGCCCAAAGTAGCTTTTGAGAGTAATCTCAATAGCTCCAGTCACCTTCCTATGTTTTTTTCAAATTTTCAAGCAAGGGTGAATACTTTTTGCATTGTTTGGATGTGCATAAGGAACTGAGATTTTATTTGGGCAGGACAAAGGCGTTTAGAACATCAGTCGGTTATTTGTTTCCTTTTTGAAATCTAGATTGGATAGATGTGTTTCAATAGTGACTTTATCAAAGTGGCTGTCAGACTAGTAAACTCTTTCACTTATACCTTGACAGAAGACCTTGCTAGGCAAACTAAAGGGCTGTTCTGCCAGAGCTGTGGCTACTTCCACTGCGTTTCTTTTCTATAGTATCCTTGGATGAAGCATCTGCAGAGGCTACTTGGGTGGGCCATCATACCTTTGTTTCTCATTTCAAGCTACATATTCACTCAAGATCCAGAGCTTCCTTTGGCTCCACTGTGCTGCAGAATAGCCTTTCTTTGCTCTTCCCAGGGATTTTTATGTGGCTAGGGACTCAGTCCCATAGGTTGAAACCAGACTGAAAGGATGACATCAGGTATGAAAGTTATGTACTTACCATAATGATGGATCTGAGTTATCTGTCTCCGTCTAGTTCAACCCCCCCCTCACCTCACCTTTATTTTTGGCAAAATTCTTTGTCTGAGATGACCAGGCAGTGGGTGTCGTCTTCTCCTTGTTCTTGGGGACCCACTTCCTCCACTTTTTAGGACCATAGTAGCTTAGAGCTTCTTTGAGATGGGACATACTTGATCTGAGGGTCAGTTGAGGAGCAGGGGATTGTGGGTAAGCGAAGTGGAGTTGGAGAGTCAGAATTCTTAAGGATTTGGTCTGTGTTGGATCCAAGTCAGATCAAATAATCCACAGGTTGAACCAGACAGAGACAGACAACATGGATCGTTATGGTAAATACTTAACTTTTTGATCTAGCGAGACTATTCTTAAGATGAAAGAATTTTTTAAGTGGGACTGCTCCCAGCTTTCGGAGATTCATAAGAGGTATAATGACCTCTTGTAGATGGACTTCCCCTTCTGCTATCCCTCAAGTCCTGCCTGCCTTTCTGGATGTTTTCTCGGCTGCCTCCAAATGTCCAGACTCTCAGCCTCCTGCCCCCAAGCATCCTGATAGGTTCTGTAAAGTTCCTGAGGACTCCCAAGTTCCTTTTCAAGGCTCCTGCTGCTGATCCAGCTACTATTTCTCTTCTGTGGATAAGACTGTAAAACTTCTACTGTCCACTTCCTTGTTGCCCTCTGATAAGGAAAGTAAGGTCATGGAAAGGTTGGTCAAGAAGGTCTACACTTCTGCTACCTTGACTTTCCTTGCAATAAACTATCAGATCCACATGGCAAAGAAGTCCCTGGCCCTTCTGGCGGATGCAGGGAAAACGCTGGCAGATATTCTAGATTCCCTTGCAAAATCAAAAATAGCAGCTTTCCTTAATTCTACTGCACAAGTGACTAGGCACTCCAAGTGCAGTTATGATGCTGCTGATGCCTCTGCCAGGGCAGCTGCCTCTGGGTGTGTTCTGAGAAGATACTCTTGGTTTAGGCTACAGCTTCTGCCTGATGATTACAAGGCAAAATTGCTGGATGCGCCTCTGAATAACAAAGCCTTGCTTGGGAGTTCAGCAGTGGAGCTCTTCAAGTCTGTTCAGGAGAAAGGAAAGGAGCTACATCATCTTAAACATATTCTTGTTTACCCTGTTTCACAGTTCCAAATAAATTATCCAGTAAAAACTACACTTATTAGGAAACCTTCTCTGTCATCTTTATCCAAGAGTAAGAAGGGACCTAGAAAGCCAGCCTCTTCTAAGTCTGTGTCTTTTACTCCTGCCTCTAAACAGTCCTTTCTGTCCCAACCCAAGCTAAGTAGTCTGTGACTGTCAGCCCCCTGGGCCATCTGCCCCCTTAAATCATCATCTCAGTCATTCCCTTGCTGCATGGAAGCTGCTTACTCAGGACTCCTGGGTACTATCCATTATCAAAACAGAATATTTGATGGTTTGGGAAAAATTCCCCTCATTCATAGGAATTCCACCCCCACCCCCCACAAAGACCAGGTGAGTTTCTTTCTTCAGGTCATCATCTACCTGATCTCTCAGGGAACTGTCAGAGAGTTTCCCACTTCCCAACAAGGAAGATGGTTTTATTCCAGTATGTTCCTGATCCCCAGGAAGGATGGCCTCTGGAGACCCATAATGGACGTTTCCCATGTTAACACCTTTCTCAAAGTCCTTTCTTTCTGTATGTTAACTCGACCTTCCCTTCTACCCCTAATTCTCTCACAGGGGTTCACTGTGTCTTTAGATGTAAAAGTTGCCTATCTTCACATGCCCATCCACCCAAGATTCAGGAAGTTTTTACATTTTTCTGTAGCTTCCTGGCATTCTCAGTTTTGTGCTTTGCCCTTTGGTCTCTCTACGGCAACAAGGGTTTTCACAAAGTGCTTGGCCCCTGTTATAGCTTTCTTCAGAACACAGGGAATTCAAATTTTCCCTTACCTATATGACCTTCTGATTCAGGCTCAGTCCCCAAAGCTTCTTCAAGAAAACATTTCCTTCACTATTGCCCTTCTACAGAGTTTTAGGGTTCACTATAAATTTCCAGAAGTCTTCTGTCATCCCTTCACAGGACCATATTTTTCTGGGATGTAGGATACAAACAGACAAAAATGCTAGCCTGTGTTCCAGGCGAGAAAGTTTTGCTCCTGACTTTCTACTTTCAGAGCATTCTTCCCCTCCAATCCTTGAC
The DNA here is from genome assembly GCF_019279795.1 of Protopterus annectens. Lineage (NCBI taxonomy): Eukaryota > Metazoa > Chordata > Ceratodontiformes > Protopteridae > Protopterus > Protopterus annectens. The sequence continues at coordinate 1,190,847,510 of NC_056731.1, read as the reverse complement.
AGCCAGGGACTCTTTGTCTCTTTGGGTACATGGTATCCACTATCCCCATGATACCCCTTCACAGGACAACACATGAGGAAGTTGCAATGGTACCTAAGAACTGTGTGGATGCAACACTTACATCCCTTAGAGTTTCTGATTCCACTCCTGCCTTGTGTAAAAAGGGAACTAGAGTAGTGGGTCCTCCAAGTAAGCAGAAATATGGGCCTACCACTGCAGCCACCTCTTTCTTCCCAAGAGTTATGCACAGATGCTTCAGACACAGGTTGGGGTGCAACTTTCCAAGCCTGGAGAGTTAAGAGATGTTTGGTCTCTGAGGAGATGAGGGCACTGATTTTGGCACTCCAAATTTTCAGGAGTACCTTGTTCCAGGAGTACTGAGGTGATTCACAGACAATACCATAGCTCTTAGTACATCAACAAGCAGGGAGGGGAACAAAGTCCTACATTCTATGCAGACTAGCCCTACTTACTTGGGAATTAGCCTTACAGAGGCAAATTTCCTTACATGCTGTTTATCTCCCCTCAGCCCAGAATGCAATGGCAGACACTCTAAGCAGGTCCTTGACCCAGTCCCATGAATGGCTGTTGCACAGGGAGGTGTTTCTGGACCTAATCCATCATTGGGATATGCCCCAGATAGATCTATTTGCTTCCCCCATGAACAGACAACTTCCAAACTTTTGTGCCAGGATCTCATATACCCTGGCATGGAAGGCTTTTTCCTGGAAGGAGATGTTTCTGTATACATTCCCCCCTTGCCTCTGTTACAGAAGGTCTTACTGAAGATTCATCAGGATCTACGAAAAATCTTGCTGGTGACTCACTTTTGGCCAGTCTAGCACTGGTTCCCCCTTCTTCACCTAGCCAGGGGCAATCACCATAAATTGCCCCACAGGATGGATTTACTCACACAGGACAAGGGAACCCTGGTACATCCACAACTGTCAACTCTAAATCGGACGTTGTGGGTGATAGGGTTTTAATCCCTTGCAGATGCCTTTTTTTCTGAGGATGTGCTAAAAGTTCTGCAGGAGGCCAGAAAACTTTCAATTAGGAAATCCTACATTTCCAAATGAAAAGGTTTTCCATCTGGTGTCATAAGGTAAATCTATTCCTTAAAGGCGTCCTTCATATTAGACCTCCAAAGAAACCAATACCCCCTCCTTGAGATCTCAATTTTGTGCTGGAGAAGCTTACACTGGTACGCTTTGAACCAGTAAGCTCCTCTTCCCTGCAACATTGTACCTGGAAAACTGTTTTGTTAGTGTTAATTACCTCTACTAGAAGGGTTTTGGAGTTACAGGCCCTGATGTCCAGTCCCCCCTTCACTGTCTTCCATGGAGGTAGGGTTTCCATGCATACAAACCCTACGTTTATGCCTAAAGTGGTAAATGAGTTATCTTTAAATCAGTCCATTAACCTTCCTACCTTTTTTCCTCACCCCATTGTTCCACTGAGAGAATCTTGCACACCTTAGATGTGCGCAGGCAACTCTGGTACTACCTTGACAAAACCAAGCATATTTGCAAATCAGACTGCCTGTATGTCTTACCATCCAAGAGCTCTGGGTAAGTCAATTTCCAAGAAAACCATTTCCAACTGGACTTGTAAAGCCATTTTCTTTTATTTGTCAAATGGAAAGACAATTGCTTCCACAGTGAAGGCTCATTCCACCAGAGCATTGTCCTCCTCGAGAGCATGTTTTTTTAGAGGTTTGGACAAAACACTACAAGCTTGACACCATCTCTAAGTCCAGAGCTGGGATTGCAAGAGTAATCCTACATGGATTTATTGAGAAAGCGTCGGCTATTCCTCCTCCCAACCTGTCCCAAGCTTGAACTTTGGCATTCTCTCTTATGTGATGAATATTGCAGCATATGAACAGAAAGACATAGAATAGTTATGTAAAATCTTACCATAACCATAGATGTCCTTCTCTTCTATATGCTGCAAACTGCATTCCTCACTCTGCCTTCCCCCTGATGCTTTGACTAGCTTCCTGTTGATATGCTTCCCAACTAGGCTCTCAGGCTGGTGCTGCTCAGCATACAGTTCTGAGGAAGGTGCGTACTGACGTCCGCTTTATACCCGATGTCTTTTTTTGCCCGACATACGAGTAATGTGTTGCATAGCATGTACCTTACAGTAGCATGAAGGCTTTTGGATACTGGCCGGACACAGACTCCCTTATATGATGAATACTGCATCATATAGAAGAGAAGGACATGTGTGGTTATGGTAAGATTTTACACTATTCTTTCCCTTGGCAAGATTTCATATGCAAATTCTTCAGTGGCTACTTGCAGCTCAGTGGTCAATACTCCATCAGCCTATGTTGGATCAGATTTTAATTACCAGTCTTTGCAGAAAAGATCTAGCTTGGTGGATGCACTGGGAAGGCATTCTTCTAAGTCGCCCCTTTGTCTCACAGCCAAAGGCCATAGTAACCATGGACACCTCCCAGATGGGGTGGGGAGCATTATCTGAGCAGGACTGTCTAGGGTTCTTGGACTTCCATCAAGGCCAGTTTGCATATCAGCATCCTAGAAATGAGAGCAGTGCTTTCAGAGTTGCAAGTCTTTCAAACTTTTCTCCCTCTGGGAACTATTTCAGTCCAAACAGACATGTCTGTAGTTTGGTACATTAGCAAACAAGGGGGAACCAAATCCTATCCTCTTATGTCTAGAAGCACTGAGTGTGGCAGTGGGCAGTTTCTTTTAACTGATTTCTGATAGGAAAGCATATTCTGGGGAGATCCAGTGTGATAGCAGACAAACTGAGCAGGAGTATTCTTTTACGTCATGAGTGGTCCCTCAATCCAAGAGTGGCAGAAATGATTTTCCACCAGTGGAGCCAGCCTTGCTGCGACCTCTTTGCCTCGCCCCTGAACAACAAGTGCAGCAACTACTTCATCCTAGTCCCCCCACTGGGGAAGTAACCCATGGAAGCTCTTTTATACACTTAGCCCCCCGGACTTCTCTATGCATTCCCCCATTTCCCTTAATTCCGAAGTTCCTTCAGAAAGCACTAAGGTTGAAAAGCAGAGCCATCCTCATTGCCTCTTATTGGCCACGACAAATATGGTTCCCCTTTCTCTGGCCTTACCTGAAAAAAATCACCTTGGACTCTGGATCCAACTCCAGACCTCCTCTCTAACCCAGAGAACTTGATTCACCCAAACCTTCAGAACCTCAGGCTGACATGGTTACTCCAGTTCCATTAATTGACAGGAAAGTTAACCTTCCCTCTCCGGTATGCAGAATTTTACTAGCCTCTCGTAAGCCATCCACCTGTGAACTCTACCTGAGTAAATGGAAGAGATTTACCTTTTGGTCCCGCAAAAGAAATGTAGACCCCCCCTTTTGGCACCCATTGAAAAGATTTTAGAATTCTTATCCTCTCTTTTTGTTGTAGAAGCCTCTCCTTCTGCTACTAAAATTCAGCTGGCAGCAATTTCAGACTTTCATAATGTTTTGGGGGATAATTCCCTAGCTTCTCAAGTTATGCAAATCATTTTTAATATGCTTTTAAGGATCCTATTTCTCCCTGGGATCTCACTCTAGTATTACAATCCGTTGTTCAACCTGCTTTTGAACCTTCCGCCAAATGTGATCTTAAATACTTACCTTGGAAAAGCTTATTCCTTGTAGCAATAACTTCTGCCAGGAACATTTCAGAATTACAAGCTTTATCTTGCAAGCCTCCATAGTTGATTTTTCATAAAGACAGAGTTGCCTTAAGGACAAATGCCTCCTTTCTTCCTAAGGTAGTACTGGACACTAATATTAATCAGACTATTAATTTTCCAATATTCTTTCCCAATTTTTCTAATAAGGGTTACGTTTTTACCTGTACAAAACAAAAGATTTTCGAAAATCAGACCCAATTGTTTGTATCCTTTTCAAGTACCAAAACTGGCAAATCAATCAGTCAGCAAAGTAACCTTGGCCAGATGACTAAAAGAATGTTTAGTCTTTGTTTATGACAAAAAAAATAATATAGATTTGCCTAGAATGGTTAAGGCTTCACTCTACAAGATCTATGGCTACATCAACAGTGTTTCAATCTTGAGATTCTATGGATGACATTTGTGCAGCCGCTACTTGGGCTTCCCCTCATACCTTTATTATTCATTACAAATTGGATCTGGTCTCCAGGGGAAGAGCATCCTTTGGTTCAGTGGTGCTTAGGAATGTCCTTCCTTGAGTCTACCCAAGATCTGAGGTAGCTGGGGACTCTGTCCCATTGGTCAAGGATAGATAAGGAAGATGTTCTTCGTGTTTCACTGTTGCAGTCATCACATTTGGGTTATCCCTGCCAGGGTAGCCCTCGACCGGCCCGAATACCAGAGACTTAGTATTTCTGCATCAGTTGCTGTCACTTGAGAACTGACATCAGGTCGTCAGTGGTATATAAAGGAAGGCATCCAACGCCATTACATCAGTCTTTCTTGCCGTGGAGCCTGAAGCAGAAGCAGTTTGCACGAGTGCCGGTCGGCCGCTATCCGAGTTTCGTTTCCGAATTGAAGTCTTCGAAAGCTAAGTACCCTGTTGGGGATCCTTTTTTCTTGCACTAACAGATGTCAGAAAAAGTTAATCATTGTCTCGCCTGTGGAAAGCAAATACCACACCGGGATTTCCACTCTTGCTGCGTCACTTGTCTAGGCCCAGACCATGATTTCCCAGGTTGTCGCTTCTGTGCTTTAACACCAGAACTATTAGTCGTCGGGCCCTTATTGTAGCTAGATATTTCCATTTACAGTCCTCGAATTCCGATACGACTTCGGTAAGCTATCTGACAGCAGATCTACCGAAAAAACGTAAAGATAAAGAAAGGACCAATTCTTCCAATGACACTTCGGTTAAGCTGGTCGGAAGTCCTCCGGAACTCAGTGAGGTGCTTCCGCAGCCCCTGTTGCCTGCTTCAATTAATTCACAGGCTATTACCCAGACCCTTTCAGAGCCTGGTATGCTGCAGAACCTCTCTTCGTCTAAGGATCCAACAGTTGTTTCTACCTTGGAAGAGTCCAGAGCCGCTGTGCAGGGACCGGTTTCCGAAGAAGTCCTTTGCAATACCAAATCCCGACATAAACCTATGCCTTCTTTCATGGCTAACGTTTTTTCGAAAACAACAGAGTTCCTTAGGCCCAGGGGTCCAACAATACCCAAGAAACCGACTACCCATTCTCAGATGCCTTCTCCCTTGCCTCAGTCTCAAATGCTTAAAATGGCAGAAAACCTTATCATGCTGATTAGGGGAAGCCAAGCCACTCCTTCAAAAAGGAAAAGAGATCTGTCTCCAGTAGTTTTGTTTGAACAAGAGTCAGATGAATCCAATGCGTCTGACTATGAAGACATGCAGCCCCTCTCCACATATGAGGATTCTGATGCAGAGGAATCCATTTCTTCAACCTCTCCCCCAGAGGATTTTTCCTTTGGGGAAACCCTGCATACCTTAAGGGAGCATTTTCAATGGGAGAGTCAAGACTACCCACAGTCTAAAAAGAGACTTGGAGAGTTCCTGGACCTTCCACAACACAGGCCCTTGGCCTTCCCCCCAGTCCTAGATGTGATGGATGCTGTCTTCCTTGAATCCAGCTTGACTCCGATGCCCTACCTCCTGCTCCCAGAAAACTAGACAGGTACTACAGAGTCCCTGACTCACACAAATATATTTTTAGAAATCCTGCCAGCTGACCCTGAGGTCATTACTCAAGGGCCTAAAGGGATTAAAGCAACCTCAGCTAAGAATCCCACCCCCTCAGACAGGGATTCCCGAGCACTGGACAGATGGGGTAAAAAAAGTGTACACCTTGGCTACTTTTGCTATCAGGGCACTAAATTAGTTCCATATGCTTAAGTATGAGCAACATACCTTGGAACTCCTTAAACAAAACATTTCCTCCTTTTCTGCATGGGCAGAATCTAACGATTTACAGAACATAATGCATTCTGCTGGTCAAGTGAATATAAACACACTCTGCACTGTGGCTTTGTCACCCTCGAAGCACCTTGTAGGGCAGCAGTCACTGGATCTGTCATTAGAAGGCATGCATGGGTTAAGGAACAACCTCTGCCAGACCATGTCAAATCAAAATTGTTGGCTGCACCCTTGCACAAAGATAACTTGTTCGGCACTAAAGCAGAAGAGGTCTTAAAAAGATGGAAGAAAAAGCAAACTCTATGCAGACTGTTGAAGATTTCTTACAGGTCCAGCTCCCTAGGTTCAGCAGGCATTTTCACTCCAAGCACTGGTCCTTTCCTGCTCCAAGTAGACGGGGCCAGCCTAGGCCCTGTGGAAACAGACCCCCCAGACAGCAGCCCCAGGGGTTGCAGAGATCTAAGCAGTGGGCTACCTCCACTTCAAAACCAGGGAATTCTAAGCCACTCCCTTGTGGTAAGAACTCACAATGACTCACCCCTTCCCAACCCCGCCTCTGCCCAACTTTACATACCCCTAGGACGAAAACTGTCCTTTCACTCAAGCACCTGGGCCACCATTACCAAGGACCAATGGGTTCTGAACATCATCTCAGGGGTACAAATTCTCCTTCCACACCCTTCCAACCGTAAAAGGGTTCCCAGATCTACCACCAAATCAGTGGGCAGAGGCTCAAAAGCAAATCTCTTCCCTACTCTCCTTGGGGGCAGTAGAGCACGTTCCTGCAGAGCAGATAGGCCAAGGCTTCTACTCCAGACTTTTTCTGGTGCCCAGAAAGGAGGGCACCTGGCACCCTATCCTCTATCTTTCCATTCTAAACACCTTTCTGGTGATCCCAAAATTCAAAATGCTCACCCTCCAGCAACTGCTACCCATGCTGTCCAAGGACACCTGGCTAGCCACCCTGGACCTAAAAGAGGCCTACCTCCACATTCCTATCAGGGAGTCCTGCAGAAAATATCTCTGCTTCAGGGCAGGATCTCAACACTTTCAGTTCTCTGCGCTTCCCTTTGGTTTATCTACTGCTTCCAGAGTTTTCACAAAATGCCTGGTTCCAGCCATTGCCTTTTACAGACAAAGAAATATTCAAATTTACCCCTATTTAGATGACTGCCTTATTCAGGCAGACAGCCAGGAAAAGCTGTTCAAAAACCTGGCCTTTGTAAAGGACCTACTAACCTTCCTAGGGTACACAATCAATGAAAAGAAATCCAAACAGGTACCCACCAAAAGGATAAGCTTCCTGGGAGCAAGTCTGGACACAGCATCCCAGATGGCACACCTTACACAAGAGGAACACATTTTCCTATCATCTTACTTCTCTCAACTGGCCACCAAGCCCCAGCTTTCTGCAAGGAAAATCCTGCAAGCCCTGAGGTACATGGCCTCTTGCATACTCCTCATTCCATATGCCAGACTACATATGAGGTACTTCAGTGGTACCTATAGAGCCTTTGGTGTCAAGACTCTCAAAATCTGGAAACTCTTCTGCCTATTATTCCTTCCCTAAGGAGGGAATTTCTTTAGCGGGCAACAGCCTGCTCCCACAACAAGGGACTGCCCTTCTCCCCACACCCTGCCGCACAGACCCTCACCACAGATGCATCAGACTATGCTTAGGGTGCACACCTGGACGGGTGGTGCATACAGGGCCAGTGGCACCCCCACCAAATCCCCATGCACATCAGTCAAAAAGAGATGATGGCTGTGCAACAAGCCTTGATAGCTTTCAAACCCCTTCTCTTTCCAGGGGTTCTCCTGATCAAAATAGACAATACCAGTGTGATGTGGTACATCAACAAGCAGGGAGGGACTCACTCATACCTGCTGTGCAGACTGGCCATGGCCCTTTGGTTCACAGCCTCTTCCATGCAAATACACCTCTTAGCTCAATACCTGCCAGGCTCTCTCAAATCCATGGCAGACCAATTAAGCAGAAAGATTTTGGACCCCCATGAGTGGCAGCTCAATGGAAACACCTTCTTCCTAATAACTCAAAAATGAGGAACCCCGGAGGTCGACCTCTTTGCCTCCCACACCAACCATCAGCTCAGCAAATTCTGCACCAGGGAGCATCACTGCATGGCTTGGAAAGTGGATGCCCTGTCTTTCCCCTGGGTAAACCTTTCAGCCTATGCCATTCCTCCCCTACCCCTCATTCCTAGGATACTGCTCAAAATAAGGGAGGAAAAACCAAGGACCATTCTCATAGCTCCAGACTAGCCCAGACAGCACTGATGCCCCTTGCTGCACAGCCTGTCCTCGCTGCCTCCATGGAATCTTCCTCAGATTACAAACCTCCTAATCCAGAGGGAAGGGGAACTCATACACCCCCAATTGCAGACACTCGGTTTTGTCAGCTTGGCTTATACCCTAACCCCTGACCAATCTGCCATCCTCAGTAAGTAGGTTCTGGATGTTATCCAAGAGGCCAGATGCCCTAGCACCGGAAAGTCTTATGCAGATAAATGGAAAAGGTTTTGCACCTGGATCTAAGGGGGCCAATACGTCACAGCCCTCCATCCCTGTCATCCTGGATTACTTAGTTGACCTACTACACAGGGGTCTCTCCTTCTCCTCTATAAAAATTCATGTCTCTGCTCATTTTCTCACTGAACAGCCTCTTTTTTCACGCCCTCTGATTAAACTGTTCCTCAGAGGGGCTAGCAACTTGAGGCTCCCCAAAAGGGCACCAACACCAGCTTGGGACGTTAACTTTGTCTTGGAAAACTCACCTGCCCCCTTTCGAACCAGCTGCTTCTGCAGAGCTAAAATTTCTCTCCTGGAAGAAAGCCTTCCTCCTGGCCATCACTTCAGCCAGAAGAGTCTCTGAGCTGCAAGTACTCATGACTGTGGAGCCCTTCATCTTCCATGCATGCAGGGTATCCCTCAAAACTAATCCATCCTTCATGCCCATGGTGGTGTCCAGTGTGGCTGTCAACCAATCCATCCATTTACCCACCTTCTTTCCTAACCCCCAAAACAAGGGAGAAAGGATTCTGCACTCTCTAGATGTGCACAGACTGCTCAGATACTATCTAGACAGGACTAAACCCATCAGAAAGTCTGATCAGTTGCTGGTTAGCTTTGCTTCAGGGGCAGAAGGCAAAGACATCTCCAAACAAACCATCTCCAAATGGATAGCGCACTGCATCCATTTCTGCTACAAACAGCATAGCAAACCTTCACCCAGGGGATCAGGACACACTCCACCAGAGCAGCCTCCACCTCTGCAGCTTTCCTCAGAGGGGTCCCCACCAGGGACATCCTGGAGGCTGCCACCTGGACATCTGTTCATACTTTTGCCAAACATTACCACCTGCCTCTCTTCTCCAAATCCAGGGCAGGGTTTGCTCCTGCGGTCTTGCAGGGCATGCTAGCCAGCCTCTAGCTTCCTGGACTACATCCACCCTTTTCCTCAGCTTTGGGAATCTACCCAAATGGGACGACTGCAACAGTGAAACACGAAGAACATAGTTGTGTACACTTAACATAAATGTAGATGTTCAAGTGTATTCACTGTTGCAGTCCTGGTTTCCCTCCCTCGATCCCCCTTTCTCTTTTTCTTCCTTGTTGATGTTCTTCGTGTTTCACTGTTGCAGCCATTACATTTGGGTTATCTGCTTGCAGGTAGCCCTCAGTCGGCCTGATTAACTAAGTGTTGGGCCCTGTGTCTGTTGCTGTCCCTTTCTCCATGACGTCAGGTTGTCAGGGGTATAAAACATGCAGCCGATGCCATTACATCAGTCTTTCTTGCCGTGCGGTGCCGAAACAGAAGCAGTTCACAAGTGACGGTCAGCCGACTCCTGAAATTTTTGTTTTCGAGTTTCAGAACCGAAGTCTTCATCTAAAGCTAAGTACCCCGTTGGGAAACTTTTTCTTGCTCCTTACCGATGTCAGTAAAAGTTAATAATTGCATTACTTGTGGAAAGCAACTACCTCATAAAGATTTTAATTCGTACTGTATCCTTGCCTAGGCCCCGACCATGACGTACCTTGCTGTCGGTTTTGTGCTTTATTTAATCAGCGCACTACCCGTTGTCTCTATATTTCCACCTCTAAATATTTTGGTTCTCGGTTTAATTATACAGCAATGTCATCGGTTAGCCATCCGACTACTGGGATTCCGAAAAAACGCAAAGATAGAGACAGGCCGTCGAGGTCCAAAACTGTCGCCGACGCTTCTCCAAGCCAGTTGCCATTTGCCAGTACTCAGTGAGATGCTTTTGCAGTCCCTGATGCCCGCTACTTCTGATTTGCAGGCCTCTACTGAGACCATTCGGAGTTTGGTAAGCCACGAGATGCTTCAACTGTGGAACCCGCAGATGTCTCTACCTTGGATGGGTCCGGAGCCGTTGTGCAGGCACTGGCTTCTGAGGGTGTATTCAGGTCTACGGACTTGCATATTAAACCAACGCCTCCTTCTTTACTTAGGCCTAAATCTCGATCTGTGTCTAAAAAACTGACGCCCAGGCCACATGCTCAGGCCTCTGGGCCTAAAAAACAAATGATAAGAATGGCTGAAGATCTAATAACTCTAATCAGGGGTAGCCAATCCCCCCCCCCTTCTAAGAGGCCTAGGACTGAAGTTGATTATGAATCTTCTGATCAGGATTCTGTTTTTTCTGACTCTTCTGATGATCTGGATTTGCCCTTGATTACTTATGAGGATTCTGATGCAGAGGACTCTATTCCCTCTGCTTCCCCGCCTGAGGATTTTTCTTTTGGGGAAACCTTACATACTCTAAGGGAGCATTTCCACTGGGAAAGCTAGGATTTTTCTCATTCAAAAAAGAGGCTTAGGGATTTCCTTCTCCTACGTCAGCATAGGCCCTTAGCTATTCCTCCTGTACTAGACATTGTTGATGATACTTTCTCAGAATCTAGTTTGGCCCCTGCCTCCTGCTCCCAGAAAACCTGACAGATACTCGAGGGTCCCTGAGTCCCATAAGTTCATTTTCAAAAATCCTATTGCAGATCCAGAGACTATTTCACAGGGGCCCAAGGGCATTAAGGCATCTACTGCTAAAAATCCTACCCCTTCTGATAGAGACTCCAGGGCGCTGGATTGATGGGGTGAGAAGGTTTACACCTCTGCAACCTTGGCCAGTAGGGCTTTAAACTGCCAGTTTCATGTGTTAAAATATCAGCAACATGTTACTGGGCTGCTTAAACAGAAAATTATGTTGATTCCTGACTGTGTGGAAAACAGGATTTAATGCATTCTGCCGAACAAGTTGGAAAACATACTTTGTAATGTGGTTTTGATTCATTAGAGGCCTCTTGCAGGGCTACTGTTACTGGGTCGGTGCTGAGAAGGCATACTTGGCTTAAGGAGCAATCTTTGCTTGAACATGTTAAAGCTAAATTGTTGGATGCTCCTTTAAATCAGGACCGCCTGTTTGGCAACAAGGCTAAGGAAGTTCTTAAAAAGATGGAAGATGAAGCTAAATCTATGCAAACTGTTAAAGATTTTTTACAAGTTCAGCCTCCTAGATTTAGTAGGCACTGGCCCTCTAAGAATTAGTCCTTTCCAACCCCTTCCAGGTCTTCTCAAGCCAAACCCAGACACAGCAAAAAACCCAGGTTTCAGTCCCAGGGGACTCCCAGAACTAAGCAGTGGGGGGCCTCCACTTCCAAGTTTGGGAATAATAAGACTCCCCCTTGTGGTAAACTGTCTCAATGACTTCCTTTTAAAATTTCCAAGCACTTATCAACTGACTGCCCCTTTGGGGGGAAAGATTGCTCTTCATGCAAAGAACTGGGAACTCATTGTCCAGGACAAATGGATTTTAAATATAGTGCCCTAGGGATACAGATTTCACTTCCACGCATTGCCAACACCAATTGGGTGGCCGGACCTACCCCCAAATCAGTGGGCAGAGTCCCAAAAACAAGTACTTTCTCTCTTAAACATGGGGGCTATTCAACTTGTACCAGAAGCAGAAAAGGGACAAGGTTGCTACTCAAGACTTTTCCTGGTGCCCAGAAAAGACAATTCATGGTGTCCTATCCTGGACCTGTCTACTCTAAACACCTTTTTGGAGATTCCAAAATTCAAGATGCTGACTCTTCACCAATTACTTTCTATGCTAGGCAAAGATGCCTGGTTGGCAATACTAGATGTAAAAGAAGCATACCTGCACATCCCAATCAGGGGAATCTTGCAGGAGATACCTACACTTCAAAGCAGGCTACACGCACTATCAGTTCTGCCCTTTGGCTTATCTACTGCGTCCAGGGTATTCACAAAGTGCCTAGCTCCAGTTATTGCATTTTACAGGCAAAGAAATATTCAAATATACCCATACCTGGACGATTGTCTAATTCAGGCAGAAAGCCAGGACATACTTTTGAATCATCTGGCCTTTGTAAAAACGGTTCTAACTTGTCTGGGGTACACCATAAACGAAAAGTAATCACACCTGGTCCCCTGTCAACAAATTATATTCCTGGGAGCAAGCTTGAATACAACTTCTCAGATGGCTTACCTCATGCCAGAAAAGCAAATTCATTTGACAACCTACTTCAAACAAGTGGCCACAAAAACCCTGCTATCTGCAAGACCAGTACTGCAAGCCTTGGGGTTCAGGACAACTAATGGTAAAGACGGACAACACCACTGTTTTATGTAGTACATAAACAAGCGGGGGGGGGGGGTACACATTCTTACCCCCTCTGCAGACTAGCCATGGCATTGTGGAACACAGCCTTGAGCTACCAAGTGCACCTACAAGCTCAATTCCTGCCAGGAAAATTAAATACACTGGCAGACGGACTAAGCAGAAACCTCATGGACCCACACGGGTGGAAACTGGAACCAAGAATTTTCAACATGTTGACAAGCAAATGGGGGAGCCCAGATATAGACCTGTTTGCCTCTCCCCAGAACTACCAATCGGACAAATTTTGCACAAAGACTCCCCGCAAACAAGCCTGGAAAGTGGATACTCTGTCCTTCAGCTGGAAAAAACTATCAGTCTATGGCCCCCCCCCCCCCCCCACTGCCTCTGCTCTCCTAAGTACTACTAAAAATCAAACAAGACAAACCAAGGATGATTTTGATTGCTCCAGACTGGCCGCGCCAACACTGGTACCCCCTCCTGCGCAGTGTGTCACGGTTATCTCCATGGCACCTGCCTCATACTCCTTCCCTGCTGTCTCAGCAGGAGAACGAGATTCTGCACCCTCAGCTTCCAGCACTGAACCTTGCAGCCTGTCTAATTACTTATGTAAAATGCGCACGCACCAGCGTGCAGCTGCGTTCGTTGTTTTCATCGAAATAACCCGTAATTTTTTAAAGGTCTCCCCGACTTTTCTTTTTTATTATTATTTAACATTGTTCAAACTGTATGGTAAGGATTTAACAGATGAGATTGCTTTTATAACAGAAACGGAGAAACTTGCTGTTTATTTTAAAGCGTCTTTTAAATTAAAACCCATTTAACAAACCCATGTAACATGCCTTTTTTCGAAGAGAAGCAATGTTTTGATAGTTTTTATCTCGCTATGTTAAATGAGTTTAACAGCGGCAGAAACAGTTAACATCCTCGCTGTTTGTTTTGTGTTCTCCGTCTCGCATGTTAAACTCATTATAACATAGCCAGACACGGGAGAAAACGAGATCTTGCTGCTCTCCTCTTGTGCTTTTGCCTTACAGCTCGTACACGGTGGCGCGGCGCCAAGAGTATTATACATGAACGCTGCGACCGTGCCCAGACATTGCGAACAAGGGTTTACAGGTATATTATTATGCCAAAGTTTAAGAAAATTTACAGTTTTAATTAAAATAATACCCACTTCTGGGTAATGGGTAATGTTAATTTACCCACGGTTGACCACTTTTGGCTGTCCCTGGCCACCAACCACACCCGCCCAACCCAACAAAATTTAGCATTACCCACACCTACCACCAGGTATGCTATAATCTCTCCTTTACCATCCCTCAGCAAACCTGTGATGGATATTATTTTAGAGGCAAAGAGGCCTAGTACTAGAAAATCTTATGCTGAAAAATGGAAAAGATTCTGTGCCTGGAACCAGTCTCAAGGCATGAGCACAGCAGTGCCCAAATTACCTCAGATTTTACAATACTTAACTGAGATGCTTCACAAGGGCCTGTCTTTTTCCTCCATTAAAATCCACGACTCAGCTATTTCAGCTCATTATAACACAGAACCTCCCCTCTTCTCTCATCCACTGCTCAAGCAGTTCCTCTGAGGGGCCAAAAGTATGAGACCACCCAGGAGAGCTCCAACCCCAGCCTGGGACCTTAACTTTGTCTTGAAGAAACTCACTCTACCTCCTTTCAAGCCAGCTGCTACTGCAGACTTAAAATTTCTTTCTTGGAAAACAGCTTTCTGTTAGCAATCACTTCAGCTAGAAGGGTATCTGAATTACAGGCCCTTATGGCAGTGGAGCCTTTCATCATCTTTCATGCGGACAGGTTGTCCCTCAGAACCAATCCATCCTTCATGCCCAAGGTGGTATCCAGTGTAGCTCTTAATCAGTCCATTCATTTGCCAACCTTCTTTCCCAATCCACAGAATAAAGGGGAACGGATGCTGCATTCCTTAGATGTGCACAGACAACTTAGATTCTACTTGAACAGGACTAAACCTCAAAGAAAATCTGAACAACTGCTGGTGGCATTTATTGCAGGGGCAGAGGGGAAGGCTATTTCAAAGCAAACCATTTCTGAATGGATAAACCATTGCATTCATGTCTGCCATAAGCACCATGGAAAACCTATCCCCCAGGAAGTCAGACCTCACTCCACCAGGGCTGCATCTACCTCTACAGCCTTTCTCAGAGGCATCCCTACCAGGGACATCCTAGAAGCTGTTACCTGGAGTTCTGTACATACTTTCACCAAGTGTTATCATTTGCCAATTTTCTCTAAATCCAGAGCTGGCTTTGCCACTGCAGTCTTGCAGAGCCTTACAGCTGGCCCTAATGCTATCTAAATTCCTCCTCCCAACCATAGCTTTGAGAATCTACCCAAATGTAATGACTGCAACAGTGAAACATGAAGAACATAGTACAGTTGTGTACACTTACCATAAATGTAGATGTTCGAGTGTATTCACTGTTGCAGTCCTGGTTATCCTCCCTCCAGCCCCCTAACTTCTTTTGGCTATACCTCTACTTTCCTTTACTATGCTTAAAAGTCTTTTTGGTGTGTTTGCTTTTCTGCTGGAGGTATATCTTTGTGCTTTTGTGTTTAATTGCTTGCCATTAGGGGGCATCTGACATCTGGGACAAGAAAAACTGATGTAATGGCGTCGGCTGCATGTTTTATACCCCTGATGGCATGGCGTCATGGAAGAAGGGACAGCAACTGACGTAAGACCCAAGACTTTGTTAATCAGGCCAAGTGAGGGCTACCTGCAAGCAGATAACCCAAATGTAATGACTGCAACAGTGAATACTCTCTAACATCTACATTTATGGTAAGTGTACACAACTGTACTTTCTCCTTTCCTTACAAGGGACATATTGGTATTTATTTTTCCGCTGGTGGAGTTCTACCACCAGAGCCTGGCCTCCTACTTTGGGGGCTCCTGACAGGTTAGGGCTAGAAAAACTGATGTAATGGCATCAGATGCCTTCCTTTATACCACTGACGCCCTGACGTCAGTTGTCAAGTGACAGCATCCAACCCAGAAAGTATTCGGGCCAGCCTAGGGCTACCCTGGCAGGGATAACCCAAATGTGATGACTGCAACAGTGAATAAACTCTAACATTTACATTTATGGTTAAATGTACACAACTGTACTTTATATACTCACCATAATGCTCCATCTTCATATATCCTTGACTTCCCTCCCTCCTTCTCCCAGCCTTGCTAATCTCTTTTGGTGGAATAGATAAGGCACATACCTCCATGTTTGGCTGCCTTTATATAGCAGATATGGTTTTCATCAGGCCTTCTGTCCTTTCACCTGTTTAGTTCTAATTTGCAAACTTGTTCTGAGGTAACTTGGAGAGATGCATTATGGGCGGGGTTGACAATTGAGAGGTTTTGGCCTGCGTGAGCTGTGGAAGTGGCCTAGACGCTTACGATGCTCGGAACCGAACCCATTGGTCAAGGATAAATGAAGATGGTCAACTCAGATGGAATGTTATGGCGAGTACATAACTTCTTTTTTTCATCCCTTAGTTGTGTGATTGCCATTTTTATTTTGTGGCATTTAGGTGCAGCTTCTTACTGCTGCTAGGTGTGTGCGTAGGGGGGTTCAAGTTAAGCCCTTCACTCTGTGTGCTTCAGTAATTTTTCCCTGTCCTTCATCAGAGAAATCCAACTGCATTGTTTACTCATTGCAAGCGCCATCCCTCCTCTCCTGCCAAGTTGAAAAGAATTTGAGTTAATGAGTGGTTGTTATAATTCCAAAGACTACATTTACGATTCCTTGCATTGAAAAACTGCAGGTGTGAATGTGGTGGAATATACAGTCTCTAAGACTGCAGTAGCATGTGGATTCTTCATACTTGAGTTAAGCAGCAGTGGTGGACGAAGGGTGAGGCACTTCTGCAAAAAAAAAAAAAAAATGTGTGAGAACAGGTTAATCACAGTTTAATGTCAAATTTTTAATACTTGGTTTTTGATCCTCATACACTGTAGGCAGTTGGTGGGAACAGTTCTTCCAACATCAACCCATGCAGAATTTATATGCAGATGTCAAAAGACATGGAAGAGATTATTGTTGCATATTTGTAATTCTTTTGGTAGATTTTAAACTGTGTAAAGTATTTGCTGAAAAGTTGTATCAAAGTGTAGTGGTGTGACGTCCATTGTTTAAAAAGCTATTATGCTTGTGCTTAATCATGCAGAGTTCACTGAATAATTAATTTTCTTAGTCCTTTTAGCAAAGACATTCATCATTAGTTGTTCACTGCTGCAGTAGCATTTAAGCAGTGTTGGCCATCCAGAAGTGATTGAGCCCAGCCTGTCAGCTTCCCAAAGCTTTAAAGTTCCTTCCATGCACCATAGCCATTGGTTGCACAAAGGATGCAGCGAAAACCAGTAGTTAATGTGCCAAATACTTCAGAGCTTTCTTGCTGCTGAAGAGTGCACTCCTCTGCGGGTTTTGGCAGATTGATGGTTAGCTAGCTGTTTTTTTTTTTTTTTTTTTTTGGAAATGGGCAGATAAATTCCCTGTTGAGGATTACATTCCTGTATTTAATTAAAAAAAGAGTTTTTTGTTTTGTTGGATATTAGATTTTAGAGCGTGTTTGCCCATTGAAATACTTGTCACTTTCCTCCTTCTTCTTTAGGCTTTTCCCGGTTAGAGGTTGCCACAGCGGATCACCTGTCCGCTCATGATTGGCAATGGAGTTTTACGGTGTCGAGTTTCCAACCCGGCACCCAACGTTCCACAGAAGGCACGCACACACTCACACCTAGGGCCAATTTAGAGTGTCCAATCCACCTACAGCATGCCTTTGGGATGTGGGAGGAAACCGGAACTTTATTCCAGAGCTTCAGTTTTATTGGTGGGAATTTCTGTACAAAGTTGTCTTTCTTCTAAAACTAACTATATTTTATTTCAAAGCATTACTGTGGCTTTGTACTTTGAGCATTAGGGTCTTCTGTGATTTTAATTTTGTCAGGGATGAAGACTGACCCTTCTCAGCTGCACTTGTCAGACACTGCATTTGGCTGTATGTTGGCCCCATGTCCCTGTGGGAATTCCGTAACTTTTGTGAATTTTAGAAAGTTTCGTTAGAACTGTTTTGCATATACTTTGCTTGTGACTGAAATTTTTTTTCCTCAGTAACTACCTTTTTAGTCTGAAGGTTTCACTGACTCTCTTCTTGGTTCTGCTGTCTGAGTGACTCTGTTTATGGCTAGAGCATGGACCTTGGAACCCTGTAAGATCATTGCTTCTTACTAAAGCCACAAGCAGGAAATATATGTCCGGGAGGCTGGGGTCTTCCTTCTTGCCTTAGCCTCTCAGGGGTGACTCTTTTGTTGCCATCATTTGTTCCTCAAACTACTCATCTTTTTCTCTTGGTCCCTCTGGTGTCTCTCCTGGAGGTACCACTATGGACTCTGAATCAGACGCATCCTTTGTGGGTGTACAGTTCCTTCTTTTGGAAATGGACCAGGGGCATTTACCACAAGCTACTAGCTTCCTTACAGACTGGATTTACTCACTCAAGATTGGGTTGCTTGATAGATCTTGCTCCCAAACATCTGCAAATGTGACTGGTTGATAGAATATTAATACCTTTTAGCCACCTTTTCTCTGAGGATGTGTAGGCAGTATTAGTGGAGACAAAAACTAGAAAATTGCATATTAGCAAATGGAAGGGGTTTTCTAGTTGCTGATAAAAGAACCAACACCATTCGGCGCTACTGTTTCTCTGGTTTTGTAGTGTTTGTGTGAGTTGCTATCCCATGAACTATCTTAATCCTTAGTCACTGTTCACTCGTCAACCATTTCAGCATGTCTGCCAATAGATTCACCCACTTTCAGTGCAATTTCATGTGAAAATGTTTTTGAAAGGGGTGTTGCGTAAGGGGTTCCTAGGAAACAAATGACTCCTTGGGTGCTAGGAGTAAGTTATCAAATGATCACTGTTGCAGTAGTCAGTGCCTCTGTCCTCCATCCCCCTTATTTTTTATGTTTTTATGCCAGACTGTGCCCTATTTATTGTTGTACTCCTATTGCTGTCTTCTTTGGGCTTTAGCCTCTCATTCTCTTTTGGCTTGAAAGCTGTGAAGTGCTTTGCTTGCAAACCTGATTTTTTAATCAGCACAGCTCAAGATGATTAACTGTTAAGGCATACGGAAAGTGCCTTCAAAGCTTTGTAAGCTGGTTGGCTGTTGTATTTTGTGCAGGGTACAACCCATATAGCTAAGTCTACTACAGCAGTGATTATTCAAACATCTACTGTTATGCTAAGTTTACTTATACAGTTGTACTTTCCACAATTGTAGTTTTTTGTTTAGTTGCAAATCTTGATGTCCGACATCTCCCTTGATCATTTGATTTGTTTGCACAGATACTCAACCTGAACCTACCCCAAGGCTTGTCACCAAGTCCCACGTGATTATCTCTCAATACCTTGTATGCCCTAGAAAGTAGTTTCTTCTTTGAGACAAAATTTTTCCTAGCCTCCATGAGAAGCTTTACAAAGCTATGAGGTTCTGATTTTTGTTGGTGTTTTTTCCATTTATTTCCCTTTCTATGGTCAGACCCATATAGATAGGGTACAGTCTATGTAGTATCTTAAAGTAATGCTTAGCTTCATTTCCATTTCAGTGTTTGACATAGGTTCATAGGAGGTTACTAGGCTAGGAGCCCTAGAGCCTTTATAAGGCTAGCCATCCCAAGTATCCCCATTTGTTCTTTTTGAGTAGTTCACAGAACAAGTTTATGAACAAAGCAGGTCTGTGATCAACACCAGCTACCACTGTCCATGAGGGACATGGGTGCCACCTCTAGGGCAAATTTGCAGTTTTCCCATCCAGTTAACTAGCTTACGTTTGAATAGGGTCAGTGAGGAATTCTGTTTTACGTGAATAGGAAGTCTGTTCCAGAGAAGTGGCCGTCTCTGGGAGACTTATCTGTCTCTCCAGCATGTTCTGTTATTGTCATAAGCTAGGTTGAGATCCCTAGAGCAAGTGGCTTTTGTGCCATTTGATTTGCAGATGTGCAGCATTTCCATTAGGACAAGGTCTGAGATTGCCATATAGCCCATGCACAAGTCACCTCTCAGCAGCGTTTAAGATGCCAAGTAAAGTGATAGGGCTTTTAGCCTGTCCTCATAGGTCATGGTTTTGAGTCTTTGTATTTTCTTAGTGAGAAACCTCTGAGGTCTCTCCAGCTGCTGCAGGTGTCTGCTGAGGTACATGCAAAAGACTGCGTTATGCTCTATTAGTGGTCTGATGAGGGTCGAGTACAGTGGAGTTGTTACATCCCTTGACCAGGATGTAATGCCCTTGGTTTTGAGAGGTGTGCTATGTAGAAGGCATTCCTTACCACTGTGAAAACTTGGTGGTTGAAGTTCAGATTGCTATCAGTTTATGTTCCCAAGTCTGACAGCACTAGGTTGGAACTCAGGGGGGTGTCAGTATTGTAATTTGTAGGGAATTCCATTTTGCCAAAGGGAATAATAATGCTTTTTTGCATTTAGTTTTAGACCAAGGCTTTGGCACTGATCATTTGTTTGTGTTAACCTTCTTGTAATATGTTGACATCATTAGGAAACCATGATCGCTCCCAGATTGCAGTCATTAGGGAACTTGGGGAGCCAGAGGCAGTCTACTTTGGCCTAAACTTGTGAGAAATAGATGCTAGATAGCATAGACCCCTGTGGTACTCCACTGGTGACGAGTCTGTTGGTGGAGGTGGAGTCACCAGTTTTGACAGTGTACTGTCGGTGAGCCATTTGGTTACCCATCTAGTAAAGTAAGGGTTAATCCCTAGCTGTGAGAGTTTATCAACAATGTCAGAGTGAGGAATTGTGTTGAATGTCTTGGCAAGATCGAGATAGGCTGTATGCACTGTCTTACTTTCATCCGTGGCTTTGGTGACATTTTGTTAGGAAGTCTGACAGGCTTAATAAGCACAATCTGCCCTTAATGAAGTCAAACTGGGTTGGGTTCAATGTTTGGAGGTCATCTATGTTCTTGTTGATAGGGTCCAGGATAATTCTTTCCATGGCCATGCAGATGAGGCTGGTTAGACTTATGGGTCTGCAGTTCCCGGGGTCAGTTCATGCTCCCCCCACTTTGTGCAGAAGGATTACTGCTGCCGTTCTCCATTCTGCAGGAACATAGCCAGTTCTCAGTCTGTAATTAAAGAGAATGACAATTGGGTCCACTAGGTCTTGTTTTAGATTGTTTAGTAAATAACCTGGGATATTATGTGGTCCCACTGAGTTAATGTTTTTAGCCTTGGTGAGTGCAGGGATGACCTGTTCTTTAGAGAGAATATGCAGAGGGCTGGTGTCTGGTATGCTTTAAGATATGGTAGGTGAGGATAAGGGGGGTGAAGTTTGTGCTGAATCTGTCAGCTAGCAGGTTGGAGATATCTTCCTGTTTAGTATGAGTGATCTACAACTAGTTCGGAACATAGCTGGGCATTCCTTTTTAGACTTCGGATGTAGTTAAAGAATGCTTTATGATTATCCTTCGCTAGGGATGTGATTTTAGTTTCATAATTTGCTTTAGAAGACTTTACAAGATTTCTGATTTTGTTTAAGCTTAGGCGGGAATTCTTTCTCTGCAGGGTGATATACCTCTTGCTTTTGGACAACAGTTTCTTCCTGTTATATAATCTGTTTATACTTGAAGCCTGCCACTGTGGCTTGTTTTTACAAGACCTGTTTTTGATCTGGTCAGGTACAGCAGATTCACTTTATAATCTTGAAATACTGCAATGCCGAATTTCAGTATCTCGAGACTATAAAGCCGAAACCTTACAAACCCGAAACACCACAACCGTGAAAGTCAAAACCGCGAAACACTACACCACACAAACCAACACAAACACACCTACCTCCTGACACTATAAGAAACTAAAACAAAACACACAAACACAAAAAACACCTACCCTAGCTAGAAGCAGGAGGGCAAGGCACCCCCCACACCTACCTCAGCTACTTATATATATATATATATATATATATATATATATATATATATATATATACATACTAACTCTGAGGTCGCACTAACCACCAAAACACAGAAAACACCACTGCACACTCCAAACACACTCACATACACACAAACTCTACCCCAAACCCTTTAAAAAATAACACTTACCTAACGCACCATCACAACCGTAGGTTTGACATTTCCGGCTTCGGGATGCTGCAGTTTCGACACTTTGGTCTCGAGATGCTGAAATTCGACATTTCAGTATTTCGAGATTCCAAACTGTAACCGGTACAGCAGAGTTTATGCAGTCACTTAAGTGTTTGTACAGGACATCTGATTATCATCTTTTATCATTGCTGTCAGTAGCTTAGCTCAGTATTTAGAGATCTCCAGTTGATTGCTACAGAGTTCCTTCTTTCCTCTACTTTGTTGACTACACTGTGACCTATGGCAGACAACTGCATGAACTCTTCAGTTGTGTTCACATTCCTCACCATGTCTTTTAGCGCATTGTAAGCATATAATTCCACTTTTCATTCTTTTTTCTTTAACATTTATGTCCAAAATCCCAAGCATTTCCCTTTCTTTGTGTATTGCTCATTGTTCTGTCATTTTTTTTTCTAGTTAGTGTTTATACTACAATAAGTTTAGAAGCCTAATTTGAGTTGCTAGGTAATATGTCTTTAAATCCACTAATCCACTTTTTTTCTATTGGTAGTATTAGCTCATCCTGAAATGCTCTTGATTTTTTTATTTTTCCCAAATAAAACTTATTTCCCTATTTATTCTGTCCCACATATTTTCCTCATGTTGTACAAAGTAAGTTTGTCCTGTATAAAGGATTAATGGTACCGAGGGGCATCTTTATAGCTTGCACTTTATCTCTGTGCCCATAACCATAGTATTCCATTTACGTATTAAAACTACATTCTTTCATTTTTTCCACATGCTTTTAGCAGTTGTCTTAACTTCTTCCACAGCTCTACTCAGATATCTTATCCTGTCATGACCCAGAGGGGTTCACTACGTAATACCAAAATTCCAGAATCCCGAGACTCTGAAAATAGAGGATCATAATTTCGAGATTGCGGAATGTCTAACTAAAAAAAAAGTAAAACACAAAACAAATTGTTCTAACTTTTATACAGGGCCATCCTTTGCCCCCACACCCCCCCTGCATCTTAAATATATCAACTCCAAGATCATACTACAGTAGAGTGAACGGCAAGCTTCCCGATGTCCTTCAAGGATGCATCTGCAGTCGTCCTCACATATGGGTTGTCTTGCCTCAGGCAGCCCTTCGGTCGGCCGGATTCCAAAGTCTGGGTCCGGCGTCGGCTGATGTCGCCCTTTCCCTGACGTCAGAGCACCTGGGGTATAAATGCGTCAGCCGACGCCATCTTCCTCAGTCTTTCTTGCCGCGTGGTGCCCGAAGCAGAAGCAGTTCGCAAGTGCCAGTCGGCCAGCTCTTGTAATTCAGCTAACTGAAGACTTCAAAAGCTAAATACCCCGTTTGGGACTCTTTCTTGCCTCAGCCAATGTCAGATAAAGTTAATAATTGCTTAACTTGTGGGAAACAAATACCTCATAAGGATTTCCACTCTTACTGCCTCCCCTGCCTAGGCCCAGACCACGACGTCTCGGCCTGTTCAGCCTGTGCTTCCTTCAATCGACGCACTCTTAGGCGTCGGGCGGAGTTTGCAGAGGAATTTTTTGGGGCTAGTTTCTCCTACAACATGCCGTCGGAGACTCCGACTCCTCATTTAGCCAAGAAATGGAAGGACAAGGACCGACACACGCGGACCGCGGTTTCGGCTGAAACCACGACTAGGCCTACCGCGAGTCGGTCTCGGTTGAAACCGAGTCTTTGGTACTTCCGACCACCGAAACCGCTCAACCGACAACCTCGGCCCCGGAGGCCCCTACTGAGTCGGTTATTGAATTTCCTTCAGAAACTGGTGTCTTGGAAACTTCCGACACCATTCCTCTAGACAAAACCACACCAGCACGTGGTGCAGCCAGGCCTCCTGCTTCCATGTCCATAAAGGCATTCACCAGGGCTAAAGCTGCTAAACACACAAAATCTATGCCTCCCAGGGTTATTCCTCAGGGACCCACTACAGGTTCACAGATTCTAAGTTTAGCAGAGGACCTTATTTTCTTAATTAGGGGCTCTCAGCCCCATCCGGACAGGGGCTCTCAACCTCCTCTAGACAAAAGGCCCAGGGTTGAGCCCTGTGATCCCCACTCCTCAGATGAGGCCTCTGATGGCTCTGCCCTCTCTGACTACCAGAAGGAAGCTTTTTCGGCCTACGAGGATTCTGATGCAGAGGAATCTATCCCCTCGGCCTCCCCTCCTGAAGAACTATCCTTCGGGGAGACCCTTCATACTATGAGAGAGCATTTCAAATGGCAGGGCCAGGAATTCTCTGATTCCAGGAAGAGATTAAGGACTTTTCTGCATTTACCTCAGCATAGACCTTTGGCTATTCCTCCTGTTTTGAATGTCATTGATGATGTGTACTCTGAGTCTAGCATAACCCCTGACACTCTTCCTCCGGCCCCTGTCAAACCCGATAGGTACTACAGGGTCCCGGACTCACATCATTTTCTTTACAAGGCCCACTCTGCTGATCCAGAAACTATTTCCCAGGGCCCTAAAGGGGTTGCAGCTGCCACTACTAAAAATCCACTTCCCTCTGAAAGGGAGTCCAGGGCTTTAGAGAGATGGGGTAAAAAAGTGTATACTTCTGCTACTCTTTCCATGAAGGCATTAAATTGTCAGTTTCATATGATACAGTACCAAGAGTATTTGTTAGATGAATTGCATAAGAAACTGTCTTCACCTGAACCCCTAGATCGCAAATCACTTTAGGATCTGGTACATAACTCCCAGCAGGTTAGCAGCCATTTCTTACAGTGTGGTTATGATGCATTGGAAGCTTCATGTAGGTCAGCTATGACAGGTGCAGTCATACGTAGGCATGCTTGGCTGAAGGAACAATCTCTGCCAGACCATGTTAAAGCAAAGCTTCTGGATGCTCCACTGGAAAAGCAAAAGTTATTTGGCTCCACTGCTCAGGAGGTCTTAAAGAAATTTGAGGAAAAGGCAAAATCTGTACAAACAGTCAAAGATTTTCTCCAAGTCCAACCACCAAGATTCAGCAGAAATTGGCCTACCAAGAATTGGTCCTTTCCAGACACAGAGAGATTTCAGAGAGGCAAGAACAGGCGTGCCAGAGGTAGAGGGCAAGCTAGAGGCTCCTACAGAGGACGTCAGTGGCAGCCTCCCAACCAGAGAGGTAGTGCAGGACCTACAACTGCTGCACAAGGACAGACTCAATGACTTTACTTTGACTCCGCCAACCAGGGCTCAATTAGAAGCACCTTTGGGTGGAAAGCTTTCTTTATTCTCAGAAAATTGGCACAGTATTACAAGGGACAAATGGACACTGCAAATAATAGACAAAGGATACAGGTTCCATTTTCACACATTGCCAAAAAGAAAAGGCATGCCAGACCTGCCACCAAATCAAAGGGCAGAGGCTTTGAAACAAATCTCCACCTTAATGCAAATGAAAGCTATAGAAAAGGTTCCTCTTTCAGAACAAGGCCAAGGATTTTATTCCAGACTATTCCTTGTTCCAAGAAAAGAAAAACAATGGAGGCCTATTCTCGACTTGTGCGCACTGAATACTTATCTCATTGTGCCAAAATTCAAAATGCTGACTCTACAGCAACTCCTTCCCATGCTGGGCAAGGCATCTTGGCTGGTAACTCTAGACCTCAAGGAGGCATAACTGCATGTCCCTATCAGACAAAGTTGCAGAAGACACCTCAGATTTCTTGCAGGTTCAGAGCATTATCAATTCTCAGCATTGCCCTTTGGCTTATCTACTGCACCCAGAGTATTCACGAAATGCCTGGCATCAGTAATTGCACACTGCAGACTTCAGGGGATTCAAATATACCCATATCTGGATGACTGCCTTATGCAAGCGGACAGCCAACAAACTTTGGTAAAACACTTGAATTATGCCATCCACCTACTTCAGGCCTTGGGATATACAGTCAACATTCACAAATCAAGACTTGTTCCATCCCAAAGAATAACTTTTCTGGGTGCGGATCTAGACACAACCAACCAAATGGCTTTTCTCACAGAAGAAAAACAAAGACAACTACCGGATTACTTCAAGAATCTGACAAAAAATAAAAAACGAAGCAAACACCTCAGCGGAGTAAAGTGTCTTGGTATAACGAAAAGGCAGAGCAGCAAAACAATTCCAAAGGCACACCAGTGGCTAATAATCCAATGCTTCCATGTAAAAAAGAGACCTTTATTGCAACGAAACTTCTCAATACAGTAAGCTCTTTCACGTTATATAAACGCTTCTTCAGACTTCAATGAAATGCAATAAATTTCATGCCTTTAAATACTATAGCCACCAAAAGACTTAACTAATTATTCAATCAATTAAGCAATATTTTGAATTCTTAAAGTGAAAGTGCTCACTAAATGTATGAATAAACAAATACATAAAAAATACTTAAGAAATACATAATAATTTTTACATGTGCATTTAAAAACTGTCATACAAATTCATGTAATGCATTAAATCACTTAATGCTTAAAAGCCTTGGCTGCTAAAAATGGTTTTAAAGTAATTTTTTCGTTTAGACCATATTTATGTGCCTGTAGCCTGAGAATCCATCTGTTCTCAACCTCCTCTGTACGATTCTTAATGTTCCCTAACCTACTGGTGCTTTAGACTAATTCTAAAACTTTAAACTTAAAATGATGTAAGGACCCCTTCTCCATAACATGTCGTGCTAATGCATTGGTCGTATCTTCTTTACTGACCGCATATACGTGCTCCCTTATATGCTCACGCAGTGTGCGATTTGTTTTGCCTACGTAGTACTTCTGACAAAGTTGACATTGTGCTATGTAGACTAGATTCTTAGATCTACAGTCAGCATAGCACCTAAAAGTATAGATTCTTCCAGTGTGTGGGTGAACAAAAGCATTTTCTTCTGCTATGAATCTACATTGATTAAAGGTCCTGCAGGGAAATGTACCTGCTCTCTGAGATTTTAAGTGTCCTATGTCTGTTCTTTCTTAGCATAAAAGTCTCTTTAAAGATTTCATGTTCCTATATGCTATATTTGGTGCTTCTTCCAACAAAGTCTTGATTATATCATCCATAACTAAAATATAGCATATAGGTACATTTCCCTGCAGGACCTGTAATCAATGTAGATTCATAGCAGAAGAAAATGCTTTTGTTCACCCACACACTGGAAGAATCTATACTTTTAGGTGCTATGCTGACTGTAGATCTAAGAATCTAGTCTACATAGCACAATGTCAACTTTGTCAGAAGTACTACGTAGGCAAAACAAATCGCACACTGAGTGAGCATATAAGGGAGCATGTATATGCGGTCAGTAAAGAAGATGCAACCAATGCATTAGCACGACATGTTATGGAGAAGGGGTCCTTACATCATTTTAAGTTTAAAGTTTTAGAATTAGTTAAAAGCACCAGTAGGTTAGGGAACATTAAGAATCGTACAGAGGAGGTTGAGAACAGATGGATTCTCAGGCTACAGGCACATAAATATGGTCTAAACCAAAAAATTACTTTAAAACCATTTTTAGCAGCCAAGGCTTTTAAGCATCAAGTGATTTAATGCGTTACATGAATTTTTATGACAGTTTTTAAATGCACATGTAAAAATTATTATGTATTTCTTAAGTATTTTTTATGTATTTGTTTATTCATACATTTAGTGAGCACTTGCACTTTAAGAATTCAAAATATTGCTTAATTGATTGAATAATTAGTTAAGTCTTTTGGTGGCTATAGTATTTAAAGGCATGAAATTTATTGCATTTCATTGAAGTCTGAAGAAGCGTTTATATAACGTGAAAGCGCTTACTGTATTGAGAAGTTTTGTTGCAATAAAGGTCTCTTTTTTACATGGAAGCATTGGATTATTAGCCACTGGTGTGCCTTTGGAATTGTTTTGCTGCTCAAGAATCTGACAAGACAAACTCAGCTGACTGCAAGGAAAATCCTGCAGGCCCTGGGTTACATGGCATCTTGCATTCTTCTGATTCCACAAGCAAGGCTGCATATGAGGAAACTACAGTGGTACCTAAGCAGTTTATGGACTCAGCACAGTCACAGCTTAGAAACTTTGATCCCACTCATTCCGTGCCTCCAAAAGGAATTTCTGTGGTGGGCTCAAGCAAGCCAGTCAAACAGGGGTCTGCCCTTCAGCAAACCAATAGCCAGCCAAACCATTACAACGGATGCTTCAGACCACGGCTGGGCAGCACACATGGAGGGCAGATGTATTCAAGGACTATGGTCACAAAAGGAGCTACGCATGCACATAAACCAAAAGGAAATGCTGGCAGTGATACATACAGTCGAGACCTTCAAACTCTTTCTGCATCAAGGCCACCTGCTAATAAGGACAGACAACACCACAGTTATGTGGTACATAAACAAGCAAGGAGGTACCCATTCCTACCCTCTTTGCAGACTGGCAATGAATCTATGGGAACTTTCCCTGAAACACAATCCAAGGCAGGTACCAAACAGTACTAATAAACGAAAAAAAGGTACCAGGTCTTCAGCGAAGATGCACCAAAGGTTTATTGAGCAGCAGGTAACACAAACAGCGACAGCAAACCAAACACAGTAAATATGTAGCTAATACAACCTCCACGTTGTATTAGCTACATATTTACAGTGTTTGGTTTGCTGTCACTGTTTGTGTTACCTGCTGCTCAATAAACCTTTGGTACATCTTCGCTGAAGACCTGGCAACTTTCCCTGAAACTCAATATAGAGCTGCAATCACAGTTTGTGCCAGGAAAAGACAATATACTTTGGGCAGCCTAAGCAGAAATATCATGGATGCACACGAATGGATGCTGCACCCAGACATCTTCCTTCAGATAACACAATCATGGGGGAGGCCGGACATAGATCTTTTTGCCTCCCACCACAATCATCAGCTGAAGAAATTCTGCTCAAGGACATACCACCCACAAGCATGGAAAGTGGACACCCTCTTTCAGCTGGAGAACTCATAACAGTGTATGCATTTCCACCTCTTCCATTAATGACCAAGGTCTTACTGAAGATCAGGACAGAGCAGCCAAAAGTGATTCTGATAGCTCCAGACTGGCCAAGACAGCACTGGTACCCACTGTTAAAGAGCATGTCACGCACAAAACCGTGGCCTCTTCCTCAATGGCCACTTCTCCTGACACAGCACAATTACAAAACTCTGCATTCCAACCTGAAAACCTTGCAACTAACAGCCTGGAGAATACCTTGACTCCTTCCCAGGATAAGCTATCCAAGAGAGTGAAGGATATCATCATGGAAGCTCGCTGGCCTTCCACAAGAAAGGCTTATTCAGCAAAATGGAAAATATTTCGCACTTGGAGCACCACAAAGGGCCTAGATGTGACAGCAATGAACATGGCACATATCCTGGAATACTTGGCATAAATGCTCCACAATGGCCTGTCTTACTCTTCCATTAAAATTCATGCTTCAGCAATTTCAGCAGAATACAATACTGATCCACCTGTCTTCTCTCATCCTCTCCTAAGACAGTTTCTAAGAGGAATTAAAAACATCAATCCTCCAAGGAAACCACCAGTGCCTACATGGGACCTTAACTTCGTGTTGGAAAAACTAACACTGCCTCCCTTTGAACCAGCAGCATCTTCAGAACTACAGTTCCTGTCTTGGAAGACTGCCTTCCTTCTGGCCATAACCTCAGCAAGAAGAGTATCTGAGTTACAGGCCCTCATGGCAGTACAACCATTTCTTATTTTTCATCAGGACAGAGTTTCATTGAGAACCAATCCTTCATTTATGCCAAAGGTGGTATCCAGGGTCTCATTGAACCAAGCTATTCACCTGCCTACCTTCTTTCCAAATCCACAAAACAAAGGGGAGAAACTTCTGCATACCCTGGACATTCACAGACGGTTGCGCTACTTCTTGGACAGAACTAAAAGTTACAGAAAACCTGACCAGCTGTTTGTAGCATATGCTGCTGGTGCACAAGGAAAAGCAATTTCCAAACAGACAATTTCAAAATGGATAGGAAGTTGCATTCGTTTTTGTTACTCCTTTCATGGCAAAACTGTGCCAGCCAACATTAGACCTCATTCCACCAGAGCCACAGCCACTTCCACAGCCTTCTTAAGAGGGGTGGCTACCAAGGACATTTTAGAAGCTGCTACATGGAGCTCAGTGCATACATTTTCCAAGCATTACAATTTACCTTTATTCCAGATCCAGAGCAGGCTTTGCTACGGCAGTCCTGCAGGGCATTTTAGCTACACCATCCTTTACATAGATCCTGCCACCCCCAGATTGGCTATGGTATTCTACCCATATGTGAGGACTGCAGATGCATCCTTGAAGGACATGGTACAGTTTTGTACCTACCATAAATGTAGATGTCCGATAGGTATGCATCTGCAGTCAGGTTTACCCTCCCTCCTTCCCCTCTGTGGTATTTCTTGGGAACTTATCCCTCTCATAGCTAGCTGGGGTTATCTATTATGGTGTATTTGTTTTATATATATATATGTATATATATATATATATATATATATATATATATATATATATGTATATTTCTGTGCATGTTTGGAATTTATTGCATTTCTCCAAATTTAGCCTTCCTTAGAGGGCACCTGGCATCTGGGGCAAGAAAAACTGAGGAAGATGGCATCGGCTGACGCTTTTATACCCCAGGCGCACTGACGTCAGGGAAAGGGCGACATCAGCCGACACCGGACCCAGACTTTGGAATCCGGCTAACCGAAGGGCTGCCTGAGGCAGGACAACCCATATGTGAGGACTGCAGATGCATACCTATCGGACATCTACATTTATGGTAGGTACAAAACTGTACTTTCCGCATTGTACGGCAATCCCCATTCACTACTTTTGAGATTCCATATTTCTGGCCATCGGTATTCAGAGTCTCGCGATTGTGGAATTTCAGTATTACGTAGTGAACCCCCCAGAGATAAACAAGTCTGCAGTAACTCAGAAGTGGGCACGTAATTAAGCATTATTACCTTTGTTTTATTTTCTTTCACCTTGTAATCCACTAGTCTCCCTCTCTTGGCATAGAAAAAAATTTGGTTCAGAATTTGTTATATGCACAATAGTATCATCCACAAGTAATGCAGTCTTCTCTTCCCCTGCCGTATCAGTTCTAACTCTATATCGCATTCCCTTATTTTGGAGGGCAGTGGTTCTAGGATGGCAGAACAAAAAGGAGAAAGGGGACACCACTGCCTCATACCACAAGTGGGATAATACACCTGGGGAAGAACTCCTGCATTTTTTATTCTTGTCTCTGCTTGTTCATACATTCTCATTTTTACCTCTGCTCATTTAATTGGGATTACTTATTTAATCGTTACAAAGTACATAAATTTTCACCTAACTCAGTCAAAAGCTTTTTCTGCACCAAGCCAAATCAGTAGTAACCTTTCGCTATTACTTTTTGCTTGTTGTCAAGTCATTAAGGTTTTTATTAGTACACAATGTAAGGTTTAAATATATTTAATAATAAATAAAAGAAAAAGAAAATACTCTATATATTCACAGTGACATCAGAGTTCAAAACCACAGGAAATATTTAAAATAACATTGCAGTACATGCTCACACACACAAAAACAAGTATCTAAACTAAGCTGCGACACTGCCAGCCCAGCTATCTGGAATTTTGTAAGTAATTCTATGTTATTTGTGAATATTGATGTGATTGATACAGAACTGTATGTTATGTACTGAGCTTTCAAAATTTAACCACAGCATACCCTGCTGGAACATAGAAGATTAATTTAACAAACTTCAAGAAAATAAGTTGAAATTAAGTGCTTTATGATGTGCTATAAAAGTTAGTTTCAATGCAGCAAGAAGGCAGGATGTCTAGAGCTAGAAGTTTTTTTCTGTTGTCTTGGTGAGAAGTATTTACTAAGTTTAAAATGTAAAGTGTTTTATTGCTATATGACTTCCTAGCAGCTACGTAGTTCATAGCAAACTTGCCTCCTTCTTCCCAGACTGTAAGGTAGTTATCACTGCCACCAGTCACTCCTTGGCAGCTACTTTAAGGCCCTTAACAAAGGGTAACCAATTTTGCTATGTAATATTAATACAAATGGTAGTTTGACCAAGAGTAAGGCTCTTAGGAGTGGCCCACACAGTGTCGCCAAATAAATATGCAAGTACTTTCAAAACTTAAATATCTCGACACAGATTGGCCACAATGAAAGGTTTAAATATATTTAATAATAAATAATAAAAGAACAAGATAATACTCTGTATATAATCACAGTGACATCAAAGTTCAAACCACAGGAAATATTTTAAATAACATTGCGGTACAGGCTCACACACTTAAAGAAAAATATCTAAACTAAGCTTCACTATATTCTTGACTATATCTAAAAAAGTACTATACTCTAAAACTTACTAACAGAGTAAGGCAGATGTGGTGAATAGTTCTTGTTGCTGACAGGTCCAAAACAGAATACAGAATGGTCTGTCTCACCAAGAGACTTCTCAAAATAATCAAAAATATTACTGCTAGGCTAGCTTGCAGAATGACATTTCTGGTCATCTGATTTCTAGTGCCCAGGCACAACCATTATTGCTGGCAGCATTTAGCATCTACCTGTAAAAATATACAGAGAAGAGTTTTTACTCAGATCTTTGGCAGATGCTGAAGTCATAAAAATTGTATTCCTTCGTGCTTACAAAGTAGCAATTAGTTCATTCCAGAAGCATTACAGAAAGCTTCCTAGTACATATTTTGTGTCTCTAGCTGCATTGAAAACTTGATAATTAGATTCTTTATTGCATAGCCTATAAAGTGATTTAATTTCAGTTATTTTTCTCAAGTTTGTTGGACTGAGGTTAACCCTTTGGTTTCCTCTGTTAACATATACATTTAATATGTTACAATTGTGCACGCATATTTCTGTTCTCTTCCAGTAGGGCACACTGTGGTTAAATTTCAAACAACACTTTACAAATACCTTTTCAACACCGATGTCTGTATAAGCAGTTTAATATACACATGACATACAGTTCTAATACATTTGTAACACCAGCATCTTGTATAAATTAGTTTGATATTCACAACTGACATGTAATTATTTACAAAATCCCAGCTAGCTGTAATGGTGATATCTCCTTTCCTCACAAACTCTTTAACAGTTTCTGTGCTAGCCTTTTTGCTAAGATTGTCATCATTTGTAGGCATGATTTAAAATTGAAATTGTGTTGTATGACCCCAGGTTATTTTGGATTTTCCCTCCTTTAGGAGTTACTACCACTGTTACCCTTGCCCCTATGTATGAGCTTTGAATTTCACTTCCTTTCAAGATATTAAACAAGTTATGCCACCAATCAGTCACTTTGCTTCCCCTTAATTTCCAAGGTTCTTGTGGTATGGGGTCTGAGCCAGGTGTCTTTCATGTTGTCTGATGTTTCAGTGGTTCCTGTTTTGAGATTTTGTTTTAACAAGTCTAGACTTTGTCTTGAAATGGTCTATTGTGGTCAGTGTACTACCTCTGTAAACAAACTAAATAAATGATCTTCCATTTTTTTCTTTTATTTTCTTTAAGTTTAAGCTTTGCAAGCAATTTCTTTTCTCTGTCTACCTCCCCTTCAACTATATCTTTGTATATCTTAACATAGAACCCTCCAAATAAATCTGGTATTTTAATACGAGTTGTCTCTAATTTCCCTCTTTGCTTGTCCCTTTGTTTAATTGCAGATCTATGTACTTTTTGGGTTCTCAATCTCTGAGCAAGTAATTTAGTATTTTTGGGTCTTGCTTAAAAATAGAGCAGTTTCAAAGCTATTTTTCTGTGTTCGTTAAGCTTATCTAGATGATGCTCCTTCTTTTCTCTTGTCCTCTTCGGCTGTTCATTTTCCCATTCCAGCCTCTCACCATTTTTTTTATTTCTTTATCTTTCACACTCCTTCAAGGTAACTGTTATTATTAGTTTCCCAGTCTTCTTCTTTTTCCTTCATTTGCCCTTGCCTTTGTGCCCTTCATGCTTTCCCATCTTGCCACAAAATCTGTCTATGCCTTTTCATAATGTGTAAAAACCTTCTAAATTGTAGAATTATACGTGCCATGGTCAGAAGATTCATATGCTGTGTTATGTAAAGCTTGTGTAATCTTGCCTAAGTTTTGTATCTACCATTTTAATATGTATATTTCTTTTGGGAAGTTACCTGTTGTAGCCCATCTTAGTCCATACATTTATACATTTTAAAAATTTTTCCTAGGCGTCTCTCTTCTTTCATTATCTTAAGTCTCCTTTGCTGCCTGAAATGTCCTCTTTATCATGTATTTGGTTACAGTCTCCCACAATTATTATTCCCTGTTGGAAAGTAAGTATTTTTGATGTGATCTTTTTTTAATTCCCAAGTAAATACTAGCCAACAGAATTGTTCCTAAGAATTATCCTGTTATAATATGTCTTCCTTGGGCATCCGCCAATTCTTCTTCACTTTTTAAATTCATGTTCTTCACTAAGGTCATTGCTCCTCTCGTACCTCCATTTGTCTGGGCTTTCTAGCCCTTTCTACCACTGTGATCAGTTTATCATGCTCCATGCTATCTAAACATGTCTCCCTAGGCATTCTCACTTGTATTCTGCTTTTAAATAATTATGGTAAGACTGCTGTTTCTTTCACCAAACAATTGACATTCCGAAACAGCAAATTCATACAAATCATTTGTGGTAAGTAATTGTCTTCTATTTTCTTTTCCTTTTTTCAGTTTTAACTTTCTCTACCTTCTCTGTTTATTTCCCTTTCTGCCTTTTTAGCTGTTTGTCTATCTTATAAAGTAATTTCTAGTAGTATTGGCACTGATAAAGAGCTACCCTGTAGGTTTTGTCAGCAGCCTTAAAATAGTCCTATCAACCTCCTCCTCTGTCAGCACATAAGTAATATAACATCAAGCAAAACTATAATCATGATAGCTTACATTTGTCTTTTCTTCTTGTTTGCAGTAAATGCTCCATTTGCTTGAACAAGTGCCTATGAAGACAACCTTGTGCATTACATTTTTTTCTTTCACTGTGTACTTCTGAGCCTCTGATTTTGGCTTAAGAAACCCTTTCTGCCATATGGGATCCATTGATCCTTGCCGTACATCACTGGCAACCTTACTTATAGGTTCATAGGTTCATACTAGGCTATTTGCCCTAGGGCATTTATAAGCCTAGCCAGAGTTGTGTGGCTTTCACCACCCCTTAGGTTGAAGAATACTATACCCATTAGTTTGCCGTGCCTCTGTCCAGCAGTGATACAGAGATGATCCCCGGGGTAAACCTACGATCTCCCATCCACTGGTCAAGATTCCTTTTGAACAGAGCCAGTGAGGTGCTCTGTCTCACATGGACTGGGATTCTGTTCCACAGCATAGGGAGTCTCTGGGTGATGAATCTGTCCCTCCAGCACGTCCTATTTATATCCGTGTTGAGGTTTAATTCTCTTGCTCTTGTGGCTCTGGTGGATTTGGGTTTTTTGAGGTGGAGCATGTCCATTAATTACGGGTTGGACATGGCCTTGTATGTCAGGCACAGGTCATCTCTGAGCAGACGGTATGCGACTGAATAGAGCTGGAGTTTCTTCAGTCGGGCAGCATATGGCATATTTTTGAGCCCTTTTATCCTTTTGGTGAGGAACTTTTGGGGTCTTTCCAACTGCTGCAGGTGTCGGGTAAGATCCATTCCGAATGGGGCATTGTACTCAATCATTGGTCTAAGTGAAGACTACAGGGGAACAATGACCTCCCTTGATCTGGATGTGAATCCCTTCATAATCAGGTGGGCAATGTAGAAGGTCCTCCTAACCACTTTGGCAATGTGAGTGTCAAAAGAAAGGTTACTGTCAACTTGGGTCCCCAAGTCCCCGATAACCTCTTCTGTGCTTAATGGATTGCCACCTATGTGGTAACTTGGGGTTACCTTGTTTTTACCAAAGGGTATGACTATACATTTTTTGGCGTTTAGCTTAAGGCCATGGCTCTGGCACCAGTTATCCGTTTCTATGAGACCTCTCTGAAGGATATCTGTGTCTGATGGATTTTCAACTATGGCGCCCAGTTTGCAGTCATCTGCAAACTTTGTCAGCCACAATCCTGCTATGTTTGCCTGCACTTCTGAAAAGTAGATGCCGAACAAGAGGGGGCCCAGGACTGAGCCCTGTGGGACACCGCTTGTGACCGGCATGGAGTCTGACATGGCACCAGCAACTCTAACCCTGTGGGTTCTGTCCTTGAGCCAGTTTGCAACCCATCTTGTGACATATGGGTTTACATTTAAGCTGGTGAGCTTTTCTATGATACCAGAGTGGGGTATTGTGTCGAAAGCTTTTGCAAGGTCAAGGTAGGCTGTGTGAACTGCCTTACCCTCATCAATGGCCTTGGTGACTGTTTCAAAAAAGTCGACCAAGTTCAAGAGGCATGATCTGCCCTTGACAAAGCTGAATTGGGTAGGATCCAATGTCTGTAGGTCCCCTATGTCTTTATTTATGAGTTCCATTATGATCCTCTCCATAGCTTTGCAGACCAGGCTTGTTAAGCTTATGGGGCTGTAATTACCAGGGTCCGTAGAAGCACCACCTTTGTGGAGTGGGACCACAGTTGCCGTACGCCACTCTTTGGGTACGTATCCTGTGTAAGGCTAAGATTAAACAGCAGCCTTATGTGTGGGTTTAGTTCCTCATTGAGTTTAGCACACAGCCAGGGACACCACCCGGTCCCATTGATGCTGTGTTTTTAGCTTTAGAGAGAGCAGCTCTCACCTGGGCATTTGAGATGATTGGGAGGCTACACTCTGCTGGGATAGATATTTCTCCTTTGGGGAGGGAGGGAGAAATTTTCACTGAACCTGTCTGCCAGTATGTTTGCAATGTCTGTGGGTTCAGTGATTTTTGTATCATTTTGGACTAATTCTGAGCATTTCTGGGAGTTTCCACCCAGATTTCTAACATAGCTAAAGAAGGCCTTATGATTGTCTTTTGAGTCCTTGGCGATTTTTCTCTCAAAGTTAGCCTTGGATGATTTTATGAATGATCGTAGTTTTTTACTAGTATTGATCAGAGATGTCTTCCCTTTTAGGGATTTTGCTCTATCTTGTAGTAGCTTTCTCCTCTTGTTGTAAAGTTTGTTTATGGCTGGGGTCCACCAGATCGGGCGTTTGCCTTTGGTGGAATGGTTTTTGATTTTATTTGGGATTGCTTGATCCATGCAATCCTGGAGGTGCTCGTAGAAAGCATTTGTAAGGGATTCAGCAGCATGGGTTGTGGTTTCCAATGGCTCAGGGGCCTTGAAGGATACCACACCAGTCTTAAGAAGTGTGAAGTTGGCTTTTGAGAAGTTCTTCACTGTGGTCTTTTTTGTTGGGGGTGGGGGCGGGATGGGGATCTCCAGTGAGATTAGTTTATGGTCTGATCTCACCAATGAGGGATATACTTCCGGTGTGGAGCATTTTGTCCCCATGTTTGTGATGATCAGGTCTAGTATATTTTCACCTCTTGTGGGAATGGTGACAAGTTGTTCCATAGCATTTGAGTTTATGAACTCCAGGAACCTTTGGGCTAGGGTATTGGGGCTTGAGTAATGTTCCCAGTCTATGTTTGGGTAGTTGAAGTCACCCAATATGATGGTGTTTGGAGAGACATTTATACTCTCCAGTGTCTTCAGGAAGGCTGTGTGGGGTTTCTGAGTTTGAGAGGGTGGCCTGTAACATGCTACAAACTGTAGAGCAGTTTTGCCTATGGTTAATTGCACCTGAATGGTCTCTGATGCTTCGTGAGTTGCCACCTGCCTGGAGGTGTGGGTATCCTTGATGAATATGGATGCACCCCCTCCTTTTGTGGTACGGTCTGGGTTTTGGGGCCGGAACGCATAATATGAGGTAAAACCTGATAGTGCCGGGGTGCTCTCAGGAGCCTTGAGCCAGGTTTCAGTCACAGCACAGACATCGATGTTCTCCATACTGAGGAGGGCTTCGAGGGCGTGCATCTTGAGATTTAGACTTCTGGCATTGAGCAGCATTACCCTTAGTTTTTTTCCATTATTGTTTTCTAGGGTGGTGGGTTTAGAATTTGAGCCTTGTCTAAAAAAGGCACTATGGGGGCGGCAAGAGCCTTTGCCAATATCCGGAAACCCAGGGGTTACCGGTGCAAGCCGTCCCTTGCGAAGCAGCGTGGCTTGTCAAGCATGTCATTCCAGGTAGACAGATATTGGATCCCCTTAGAATGACACCAGAAATTAAGCCAATTATTAAAACTGATTGTGGCATCATTCTTGGTGAAGGTGGGATACTGCTCAGGGTCAGGGTCATACCAGCCTGGGCTACATAATCTGAGAGCTCCTTTATGTCTCTTTTCATGTGGTCCAGGGAGGTACGTCTCAGGTCATTCACACCGGCATGGACAATGACGGAGTCATACTTGTACTTGCTGTGGAGTGACCTGAGTGCTTGTGTTATGTGGCGGATTCTAGCGCCCGACAGGCAGCTTACTGTGACCCTCTCCATGTTCAGTCTGGTGAGTGGGACGTCAGTGTGTCTGACTATGGAGTCACCTATGACAAGTGTGTCTGGCATTGTGTTTGGCCTTAAGGGCTGTGACTGATTTGCACACTGACTTTGTGATCTATGTGTTTGTGTTATGTCATGAGGTGGCAGTTGTTTGGGTGTCTGCTTTGTAGGCCTCTGCTGTTTTGGTAGATTTTTGATCAGTGCCTCCGAGTATGTCTTTGTGTGTTTGTGTTTGATTTGTAGTTGTGATAGTTCTATGTGAGACTGGGTTTATGGTGTGTGTGGTTACCTTCTCCTGTCTGGTTTTGCCATTCCTGAGTTGAGAGAGCTCAGCCTCCAGTTTGGCTATATAGTTGCATCTCTCGCATGTATTTGTGTTTTGTGGGAGGAGGAGAGGGTTGTCTGTGTACATGAGGCAATTGTAACATTGCCTCAATATTCCCAGATTCACCAGCTGTGCAGGAGAGGACGCTAGCAATTGACCCTTTGACATGCTAGAAGAAATGAAAAAGTTTGCTGTGTAACTGAGTCAGAAAGGACCTATAGGGAAGTGGGTACTCAAGGGGGTTTTAAGCTAGTGAAGTACTTTGTATAATATAGAAGTGCTTTACCTGACTAAAAAATGCTTTAGGAACAAGTGCTGAGCTTTACAGATAGAGAATAGACTGTTTAAATTACAAGTAGAGCGACTTTACGGAGCCAGAAGTACTTTAACCTTGTTTAACCGGCGCTGCCCGATGGTGCTCTAGTGGCAACTCTGCGCTAAATACAGAAAAGGCAATAAGTCAGTAGTACAGGCTAGCACACTTTAGTGGGCAGCCAAACAATTAAATTAAACAGCAAACAAACACTTTTCGACTTGAATTAGACTAATTTTGACTAAAATGTACTTGTAAGTGCAGATAATAAAAAAAGCAGTAAATAACTATGAAAACAGTTAAATCTTGCTCTAGGTAAGCAGTAGAAGGTAAGACAAATATAAAAAACAGCAGGATACCTAATCAGGAAAGCAGTCACTTTTTTTCAGTTCTCTGTAGCCAGGAAGGCTCAACAGGACCACGTGGAGCTGTGTCTGAGCAATATGGCTTCAAAAAATGCCAGAGGCAGATTTTAACCAGGGAACTTCAAAAGAGCTAGAAATGGTCCAAAATGACCAATTACTACAGCTTCTTGTGCTGAGGTCACTTCCTCAAGGACAGGTAGGCTATTCAAGGCTCCCCACTCCCACTGGTGAGCTAAGAAACTTCCTTCTATCCAAGTAAGGCAATGGACAACACAGGAACTACAACACAGCCCAGGATACAGCAAGGCCTGTAAACTGGTCTAACTAGTTTAGGAGAGGCAGGAAAACAAGGAATATTTTTTTTTTTTTGTTTTTAAATAGAAACACACAGAAATGCAGAAAAGGCAATAAGTCTTGGAGCTGCCAGTCACACTTGTTTAAACTGCGCAGTCTGTCGAAGTGTTCACTAAGTCTTCACTGTAATACATGTGAATATCAGACCACTCATAACATCACAACTTTGTGGAAATTTCTAGATGTTTTTCTACTGTCCCACCTCCCTTTATTGTTCTATTGGCTTGTGTAACTCTTACTGTCAAAAATTTGTTTTACATATGTCTCTTACTTACTTTTAAGTATATATTCTAGGCCTTCTTTGAGATGAGGCTTTTTACTATTCCTCATTTACCCTCACATACACGGTTTATGAGTTTACAGCTTTAAGTTGTTTTTGATACCTACTTAACAGTTTAAGCACTTATTCTCATTCGACAAATGTTCATTTTTTATATGATATACTACAGAAGTGCATTACCCACTATGAATAATACAGTGTTCAGGTAATGTCCTCTTGGGCCAGGAGGTTGCATTTGTTTAGGCCATGTTGTCACTTCATTTCACTAGACTCCTTTTCCACTTAGTCATAGCAAAGCTTTGTTGCTCTGTCATTCAGAGATTGCCTGTTACTCTACAAATGAGTTCCTCTGCATTTCTTAGTCTAATAGTCAGTTTTGCAATAGTGGAAAGGGCTTAATTGGAAATCTTTTTTTTTCTTTTTCTAGGCGGAATCTTTGTTTTTCTTCCACCCTGCATGCATTCGTCACCATCTGGTACAAGTAACACACTATCAGTCACATTCTGCAGATCATCCATGGCAGGATCCACTGTTAATAATGCTTCCATACCTGTGGGAACAAAGACACGGAAAATTGCTAGGATACGTCGACTTGAATTTTAAGTTGTTAATCTTGCATAGCCTTATTTCAGACAAAAATGTGCTCCTTTGCTGTCTCATAACATCAGAGTAATTGTTGTCCACTTATACTATGAGCTGATCTATTTTCAAGGACAGTTCCTTTTTCCATTGCAAGGAAAGAATCCTTTCCCCCTGCTCATACATTTAGAACTAAACCAGAACTATTAATTTTACTTTTCTGGCAAGTCATTTGGCAAAAAGATCCAGTGAGCACTTCTGGTTATTCCTCCTTACTTATTCCAGTCCTCCTGTTTGGGTATTCCACCATGATTTTTTTTTTTACAGTTCTGACCCTCCAGCAGCTTGGAGACTGAAATTAATCTACCAACTTTTCCCTCACTTCTCCCTTCAGAACATCTTGTTCTAGGTGTCTGTTATTCATTTCTAAATTTTCCTTATATATCCTTTCTATGTCATCCAAGCTTCTTGTCACTGCTTGCTCTATTTCTTCAACTTTTATCATTATTTTGATTGTGGTCATCCAAAAACCCACTAATTCTGAATATGTCTGCATGCATTCTGTTGATTTTATCCTCCATCAAATTT
This sequence comes from Protopterus annectens, assembly GCF_019279795.1. Lineage (NCBI taxonomy): Eukaryota > Metazoa > Chordata > Ceratodontiformes > Protopteridae > Protopterus > Protopterus annectens. The sequence continues at coordinate 1,190,806,507 of NC_056731.1, read as the reverse complement.
TTATTCAGAACATCTTGTTGTCCTGTAACTTCTTATCCTTCTTTGTAATGCGTTTCACCTTTTCCACCACTTCTTGCATGACTTGTGCTCCCTTCTTAATATTTCTGTAACACGTTTATTGAATTATCACTTATGACATAGGCAGACTTAAAATGTTCTGTAGTCCTGTCTCGCCTTCATTCTTACATATGGATTCGGAGCTGATCCTCGGCTCTGACTCGGCCAATTACAAAGCTCGAAGTCTCTAAGTTGGCTCGTAGCAAGATAGGTATCCCATAATGCACTAGTAACAATCTTCAGATCTCGTTTGCCGCTCTACAAGTTCAGAAGTGTTCTCTTGCTTGGCTGTGGCTAAGCTGGAATATTTTTTTCTTCCAATATATTAGTGTTCTTTTTGACTGTAAAGTTAGTTTAGTATTAATAGCTTACTGTTGTTAACTTGCAAGTAGTTAGTGTGTTTCTGAAGTTTTATTGCAAATTGTTGCTAATTGTTGGCAATCGCTTCCGCAGGCCTTCCGTAGTGGTATCCCTTTGTTTCTGCTGTGCTAGTTATTGTCTAATCTCATTCTCGCCTACCCCTCCGTTCAGGGCTAGGCCCGTTTAAGTTAGAGGACCTATTCCTCTATTGCCTTTCTCCCTTGTGTGTTGTTTCTTCAGCAGGGCTAGGCCCGTTTAAGTTAGAGGATCTTGTCCTCTCTTCTTTTTGTCTGTCTACGTTTATAGTCGTCGTCGTGGTAGTTATGTCTAAGGAAACTAAAGACCATAAACCTTCGATTTTTAAGAAATGCCTAAAATGTTTACAAAAAATGTCCCTGACTGACGGGCATAGTATTTATGTTTATTGTTTGGGAGCCATACAGCTGCAGGAGACATGTACTGTTTGCCATTCTTTTAGTTCCCGGGGTTCTCCAGGAAAGGAAGAACAAACTGATTTTGAAAGGTCTCCTTAAACTTTCCTTTGAGGAGGATTTAGCTAATTCTTCCTCTTCTCATTCCAGGTCTCCCTCTTCAAAAAAAGAGAAGGTCAAGTTGGTGAAAAGACAGTCTCCTACATCGACTCACAAATCAGGACCTCCAGAGAAAGTTGTCAAACCTTCTACCTCTTCAGCTCCTCTGTCTTTGGAGCCGGTTGAGGTTATTGATATAGACATTCCAGTTTCGGCCCAAAGTTTTTCTGGGCCTATAGCTGAATCCATACCTCGGAGTCAGTCAAAAGACTTACTACCAGTATCCCCGACACTTAGATGTCAAATTTTGCAGAGATCTCGATCCCCTGCCATGTCTTCCAGATCCTCCAGGAGTCTGTCCGATGAGGATGTCGAGAGGGTGGTGCATAGACTTTTGGAGTCGGTGCTAGCAAATTTGTTGTCTGCACTGACCCAATCAGTTCCGGAGCCATCTAAGGCTGTATTACCTGCTTCTGTTCCTCATCTGAGCCATGCCGGTCTTTCAGAGCCAGATCTATCAGTGCCTTTTGTTGTAGAACCATTGGTTCCAGCTCCTCAAGTGGTTTTCTCTGAGCAGAGTTTCACTCCGACACCTTCAGGTGCCGTTCCTGGTGTGTAGGAGCTGAAGCTCATCAGTCTGCCCCAATGGGGACGCTTGGACCCAAACTTCTTCAGTTCCAAGCCTACCTCTCTGTGCTTTGGCTCGGCTGAGCTCTGATCCTACATCTGTCTCAGAGCTGATCGCTCTGGAGCCTGGAGCTTCTTCCTCTTCTTCAGAACCGGTGGTGTTTTTGGAGCTGGGGGGATCTGACTTCGAGATGATGAGCATGCTGTCTAGATCTTCAGTTCTACACAAAGGTACCGATGTCCTTCCCCCTCAAGCTCCAACCTGTGTCTCAGGACCATCCCTCTCTAATGATAGCAGAGACCCACAGCCTCAGGAGCCCCCTTTGGGTGGTCCCAGTCTTCCGAGACCTCCCCAGAATACCTTTCTGAGGAGCCTTCTTGGAAGAAAACTTGCAAGAGGAAGCATGTAGACTCCCCCGATGAGTCCATCACCTCTGACACTGACCTCGAGGACTCAAAAGGGTCCCTTAGGTCGTCCACTGATAATATCTCCTTCGTAGATATCCTAGAGATCCTAAAACAGAGAGGCGACTGGTCCTCCGTCATCCCTTCTGTTGAGGAGTCAGTGTACCTGAAGGCTTTTGGGTCTCAACCTTCAGCCTCTTGGGTGTCTCCACCTTTCGATGAGCTGTTAGATTTGGTGAGTTGAAAGGTGTGGGAAACTCCTGACACCGTGGAAACCAGTCCCTAGAAGGCCGAACAAATTCCTTTCAGCTCCTAAGGAAAAAGAGCTTCTGACCAAAGGTGTGCCTGTAGATGCCATGGTAGTGGCATCAGCCACAAAGAAGGAACTAGCAGAGACTTCCTCATCTGTCCACCCATCGAACAAAGAGTCTTGAACGATGGACAGATATGGGAAGCGTATTTTTTCTTCAACGGCTTTTACACTCAGATCGCTGAATTACCTCACCCTTTTCACTAGGCTTCAAAGAGATCTTCTAAAAGAGCTGGCAGATACTCTCCAAGGTACTTTAACTGAAGGAGTCCCTGAGAAGGTTACTGCTCAGTTGTCCACCTTAAACTATATTGTTAACTCCTCCATGAGGCTGATATCTTGCGCAGCAGATGGAGCGAGTAGAGCAGTGGGTTCAGGAGTGTTCCTTAGGAGACACTCCTGGATGCGCTTGTGCAACTTTGCAGAGCCCTTCAAATCTACATTTACCAATGCCCCCTTTGACAGGTCCTCTCTTTTTGGACCAAAGGTAAAAGACACACTCACCAGATGCGAACAGGAAGGGAAGACTGTCTCTGTCATGGGACTTCTAGACCATACCCTAAAGGTCAGAGGGGACGAAAAATGTGGTTCAAGAAATCTCAGAGATTTTTCCCAGACGCACAAGGTGATTCCTTCTCCAGAGGAGGAGGAAACAGTGGTAGACATCGCCCTAGATGCGGGGGTGGGGGTCAGCAAAACCAGGGTGACCACGATTCTTTTCGTGGACATCCCTATCAGCACTCCTGAAGTGAGTTCCGGCTGCGCTTCTCTGGAGCCAGTCGGGGGTTGCTTTTCTTTGTACGCAGAAGCCTGGCATGACATCGCACAAGACAAGTGGGTACAAAGGATAATTTCCAGAGGATACTCTATACCCTTCTCTTTTCCACCTCCTCTAACCAAGAGAATCCTAGATGTTCCATGCAATCACAGGGATCAAGCAACTATAGAAGTCCAAAAGTTGCTTCAAACGAGAGTCATCCAAACCGCCCCCGCAGACCAGATAGGATTTGGAAATTACTCCAGAGTCTTTTTAGTGCCAAAACGAACAGGGGACTGGAAGCCCATCTTGGATCTCAGCAAGTCAAATGAATCAGTGAAGAAGTCCAAGTTCCGAATGGTAACACTGCAGTCTTTACTCTCTCTGTTAGGGAAAGACAATTGGATGTGCTCCATAGACCTCCAAGATGCATACTACCACATAAAAATGGACAGAGCATCAAGGAGCCATTTACGCTTTCGGCTGGGAGCCAGTCATTACCAATTTCGTGCTTTGCCTTTTGGTCTCACCACAGCCCCCAGGGTGTTCACCAAATGCATGGCGGTAGTAACGGCTCACTTGAGACGTCTTGGATTCCAAGTGTTTCCATTCCTGGATGACTGGCTCCTGACTGCCACCATCAGGCACCTGCTTCTCCAAGCCAGGGATTCAACCATCAGAGTCTGTACTCAGCTAGGCATCACTATAAATTGGGAAAAGTTTATCTTGTCGCCCTCTCAATATGGGACTGTTATAGGCTCCGAAATAGACACAGTCGCAATGATGGCTTGCCTTCCTCCAGACAGAGTGCAAAATCTAGGACAACAAGTATACAGCCTGCTTCCCCAACACAAGGTCAAAACGAAGACAGTGCTCAAACTACTTTGAACCATGGCCTCTACTGTAACTCTAGTTCCGTTAGCCAGACTACATATGAGAATTCTACAGTGGCTACTCTTTTCCCAGTGGTCTGTTCAGCAACTGCCTCTCTCTCATCCCATTTTAATAACGGAATCTTGCAAAAAGGACCTTCATTGGTGGACCCAGTCCAATCAACTAACGATAGGGAGACCATTCATTCCTCGCCAACCCATTGCTACTGTGAACACTGATGCCTCCCAGATGGGGGGGCATTATCTAGGAAGGACAGTCCAAGGCACATAGCAAGAACATATCAATGTTCTAGAGATGAGAGAAGTGCTACTAGCGTTGCAAGCACTTCACGACTTTCTTCCTGTAGGGACAATAGCAATCCAATTAGACAATATGTCCCTGGTATGGTATGTAAACAAACAAGGGGGAACCGGATCCTACCCCCTATATCGAGAGGCTCTGCGTGTTTGGCAGTGGGC